>NW_021832127.1:0-241890 GCF_006345805.1 Octopus sinensis
ATAAGATGCGATTTTCTTCGAATCGTTTTCGAAGACAAACACGAGGATTTGGTTCATAAATTTTTCGCGCAAATAATGATTGGATAAGGGAGACTATCTTTATTCATTGCAAAAATAAGGCCAATTTCAATTCCTTCTATGGCAGTAACTAGAAAATAACATACTTTATTTGTTTTTTTAATAGAGAACAAATTAAGTTAGGAATGTACAGAGGGGAAACTCTGGGGGGGCTAAAGCACGCACCCTCCTGCGGAAAGTACCGCATACGTGTTGCCACGGAGAATGGCGATGGATATCCGCTTTATTTGTTATTTTGAGACATATTATTTATTTTAAATTAATTTGAAAAAAAAATTAAAATTATTATCAAATCTGTATCCTTGTTGTGATGTCGCGTAATTATAAATATGTCGATGATGATTATTTCGATGACTATCAATATCATTCTCAGTTAGGAAACGAAAGACTCAGTCAATTTTCTATTTATTCTCAAAATGATGGGGATAATCAAATTGTAAGATACATCATATTCATTTATTCTATTTCTACCTAACTAAAAATATTTAGATTGACGATTTAATGTCTCAAAACCTTAATTCTATGAACTTTGGAGACGAATGTAGTGATTTCAATAAATTACCTCTTCATGCTTGCGCGTAAAGTCTTAATTAATTTGTAAGATATTGTGGAATTCACGATCCAAATAGTGTTGCTTTATGCACACAAAGTCAGAAATGGTTTTGTAATGATCGCGGTTTGACTTCTGGAAGCCATATAATAAATCATTTGGTGAGAGCAAAAACAAAGGAGATAATTCTTCACCAAAACAGTCATTTGGGAGCAATGACAATTGAATGCTATGTTTGTGGATCAAAGAACGTATTTTCTCTCGGATATTTGCCTGGAAAACAGGACAATACTGTCATGATTGTATGTAGGCAGCCATGTGCCTTCCAGGTTAGTAGCAAGGACGTAAATTGGTATTACATTTCGTTGCGATTCTAAGGGATTTAAACGAATGGAAGCCAATCATTGAAGATAGACAGTTTGTTTCGTGGCTGTTAAAAGTCCCTGATCCTGAAATTCAGATAAAGGCAAGGAAGATCACTCCGGTAGAGATTAACAACTTGGAAGAACGATGGAAGGAGAATCCATATGCCACATTAGATGAGGTTAATAACCCTGTAAATGAGGATGTTTTACAGCATGTTTTAATTAGGTGGTGCTATTATTCTGATAATTTTAGATACAAGGATTCACATCAGTATCAATCAGTTTATAAACCTCTTATAAAGTTGGAGTCTGAGTATGATAAGAAATTGAGAGAATCACAGACGAATGAAAATGTATCAATTCGGTGGGACATTGGGTTGAATAAAAAACGAATTGCTTATCTTCATTTACCAAAGACCAGTGATGGTTAGTTTTTTCGAGGAATTAAAATTTATTTTTCTATGACGTTTAACTAGAAATTCGTATAATGCACGGGGATGAGTTACGTATGACATATCATAGCGATGTGAGACCTTCGTGGACTACAGTTGGACATGTTATTAAGATTCCTGATAGTAAAAAATATTTATTCACTTTAGACAAAAGCGACGAGATTGGTATTGAAATAAAGAACGTGTCTGATATAAAGTGTGAAGCAACTCATGGATTATCAGTTGATTACGTCTGGAAATCAACATCATATGACAGGTTTATTGCAATTTACTGATTACGTAATTAGAATGCAGTATGCTCTTAGACTATTTGCAGTCGATGAGACGTCAGTATCTGCTATTATTTATGACTATTTGATGGGTCACCGTAGAAGTGACGTATTGATAAAAACACCACTTCCAGAATGTTTTTCTGCGCCAAATTTGCCAGATTTAAATCATTCTCAAATATCAGCTGTGAAATCAGTCCTTCAGCATCCACTTAGTCTTATTCAGGTCATTAATAGTATTATATTAATCTAGGGTCCTCCTGGTACTGGAAAAACTGTCACGTCTGCTAGTATTGTCTATCATCTTGCTGAGCAGACTAAGTCTCAGGTTCTCGTCTGTGCACCTTCTAATATTGCTGTGGATCAACTTACAGAGAAAATAGACAAAACTGGACTTAAAGTATTCTTTTATGATAATGAATAGGTTGTGAGATTGTGTGCCAAAAGTAGAGAAGCAATTGAATCTCCTGTAATTCATTTAGCGTTGCATAACCAACTAAGAAAACTTTCCAAGTTAGTATTATTAAAATATCGATTTTACATAGTAAACCTGAGCTACAAAAGTTGATAAACCTAAAGGAAGAAGCTGGTGAATTGTCAAGTAGTGATGAAAATCGTTATAGACAACTCAAACGTCAGTCTGAGCGCGAACTTTTATCTGTAATTACTGACATGTTTATTGGTTTTAGTACGCCCAAGTTATTTGTTGTACTTGTGTTGGTGCTGGAGATCCTAGATTAAATAAATTTCGTTTTAAATCTGTCGTTATTGATGAAAGCACCCAAGCAACAGAGGCCGAGTGTATGATGCCAATTGTACATGGCTGTCGACATGTTTTTATTATATGGATATTATTTTCTAGCTCGTTCTCGTAGGAGACCATTCTCAGTTGGGTCCTGTTGTTATGTCCAAAAAAGCTGCAAAGGCCGGATTTTCGCGATCTCTTTTTGAACGTTTAGTTCTTCTTGATATTCGTCCTATTCGACTATTGGTTCAGTATCGTATGCATCCTGCTCTGTCTGCGTTCCCTTCAAATTCTTTTTATGAGGGTTCACTACAGAATGGAGTTACTGCTCGTTTATATACTATTTATTTATTGATTAGGCAATCGGGTGTTGCCTACCTCTAATTTTCCATGGCCGAGAACTGACATTCCAATGTTTTTTTATCTCACTTGTGGCCAAGAAGAGATTGCAAGTTCTGGAACTTCCTTTTTAAACAGGCAAAGAAATTATTTTGATAAGAATTTAGAACTGAGGCTGCTAATGTGGAGAAAGTAGTAAGTACAATGCTAAGTGCTGGGACTCATCCCGAACAAATTGGAATTATTACTCCGTACGAGGGACAAAGAGCTTTCATTGTTCACTATATGCAGTTCTCTGGTAAACTTAATTCTCGGCTATACCAAGTGAATATTTTATCTAATTTTTTGCAGGAAGTTGAGGTTGCTAGTGTCGACGCCTTTCAAGGAAGAGAAAAGGATTATATCATATTGTCTTGTGTGAGATCGAATGAACACCAAGGAATTGGATTTTTGGAAGATAAACGCCGATTAAATGTTGCACTAACACGGGCCAAGTGTCAATTTTTATGAAATTTTTTAGATATGGACTTATTATTATTGGCAATGCCAGGGTTCTTTCTAAAGTTTGTGTTATTTTTTGAGTAATTTTTAGAATTCTATATGGAATGATCTTATTATCTACTTTAAGGAATGTGGTGTTTTAGTTGAAGGCCCATTAAATAATTTGAAAGAGTCTTCTTGCCAGTTTCGCGAATCTTCTTATAGAGTAATTATTTTGTTTTATTTATCTATAAGCTGTCAAATTCTTTTGAACCAGATAAAGGTTAGATTTGCCCTTTTATTCTTAAATTTAAAGAATGTACCACTCCGATAGATCATTTTTCTTGTATTCCGCAGAGTCAGTCAACGGCTTACAGAATGACATATCCGGTCCCTACTGCCATGTTTTCGAACGATCCTTCTTTACTGTCTTACATGTCTGATCTACGGGAAGGTGTTAAAGGCGCTGAAAATTAATTATAGAAAATTATGTTCCGCCTTCATATAACAACATTCGATCAATGCAGGAAAGAGCATTGACAACAGTTACAAAATCTCCTGTAGTTAATGCACAGCATTTTGGTCACGGTGACAGTCTGAACAGTCCATATATGAATTTGAATGATGAGCGTACATACCAAAATTACGTTTCTGTTTAATCTGTAATTTATTAGAGACAGCGTGTTGGTAATAATAAGCGTGGTAAAAGTTCCAGTCAAGATAGTAATAATTATGAACCATTGTCCCAAGATTCTATTTACGGTTATAATCCATATCGTTAAGGTTTCAATTGAAAAAAATGGTTTTAATAGTTTTGTTAATTTTGTATTTTTAGTACTTGCCTTGGTTTCTCGGGTTTATTAATTCTTCGTACTAACATTTCGGATTTTATTATAATATAAAAATTCTTTTTATTTATTAAGCTGACTTAGATTTTAACTATTTAGTTTTGCATTTACACAAAGCGAGTCAGCTTTCAGGAAACAAAAAATGTGAATCTAGTTGAGAAATGTAGAAATAGCTTTGTAGTTCGGTGTCTTAACTACACATACTGCAACTAAATGCATTACGGAAGAAATATTTTATGTGAGTAAAATTCAGTCAAAAGCAAATTTTCTAAATTCATTTGTTTTTCTTCTTTTTTACTATACTAAGTTTTTCAATTTAGTCTATTCAAAAAAGTATTAACCATTATATCTTCAATCTAGCTTCTTTCAAAAACTTTGTGACCGTCCAGAGAATGGACACGCAGCGGAATAAGCAGATAGTGAAATATGATAGTATAGCACTTGTTTTTTAAGTCAATGAAGAACAAAATACTTTGCCAGTCAGTAAAATTAATGAATGTAATTGTTCGGCGTGTATTTTATTTGGACTGTGACATACTACAATACAATTCGAGAACGTGGGGTCCAAACGATTAATTTAATTCTTTTTGCTTTACAGACTTCATAACTACTTTGAAAACAGCCGATTTTCATTTCCTATTAGACCATTTTATCATTTTTTGAAAATGAAAGGAGGCATAATTAGATAATTCTTTTTTATCTTAAAAAAATATTGGGTTTACGACTCAGAATTCATAATTTTTTTAGACCACTAATCTGAGGTTATCTATTTCTGAAAGCGGTGTACCTTCCAAACTTTTAGAAAATACATAATGGAAAAATAATCAAAGTGGGTATTAACTTTTGAGATGTCAGTATACAGAGACTATTTTTATTCCACGTATTTTTTTGTTATTTGATTGTAATGGTTAATCGAAAATGGAATGATACTTATCTCCAATATGGATTTACTTAATATACTGTATCTGACAACGTTGATAAAGCCTAGTGAATGATGTGCAACGTAATAATAGAAACAACTCTTTGAAGCAGTCAAAATAAAAAAGACAGGGAAAAAACTCACCCAAAAAATTTTGAAACTGTCGATAGTTTTATTGCAAAGAGAACTAAAAATGATAAATCTCAAAAACATAGCAATTTCGGATTTAGACCAATAGATAAATTATGTCTGCTAGCTTCATATGAGGTATTAATAATTAGTTAATGCACGTTCGCGTTGCCTGTAAACAAAGTTTATGGTTTCGCTTGTGCCATGTTTTTAACTATTCTTGTCGTTAGTCCCTTCCATCCCTTCCGTCGTCTTGCCCTCTTTCCGATTTCGTCCAGATCGTCTGCATCCATCAATCGGCCTCCGATCATAGCATATTCCTTTGTAAGTATTCCCGGAAGACAGTCTCTTGGACGTCCTCTATATTTAGAGTATTCAGTATGGCCGAAAAATTCTTCCATGGCCATGTTGCATGGTGTTTCTTTCTTCATTCGTAAAATATGTCCAAACAGGCGCCAGCGGGTTTCAAGTATATTTAGACTTATAGGCCCACAGTTAGCTAACCTGTATAATTTATCATTTGATATTTTCTTCGGCCACGAATAGCCGAGGAGTTTTCTCAGTTGACCCCTGTGGAAAGAGTCAAGTTGCTCCATGTTTTTCTCTGATGTTCCCCAAGTACCTGCGTTGTGCATGAGGACAGGTCGGACAAATGCATCATATAATCGTAGGCGCATCTTAGTCGAAATTTGGTTTTTTCTCATCCAGATGGATTGAAGTTTTTTAAGTGCAATTGTTGATAATATTTTTCGTCTGGTAATATCTTCGGAATCGCCAAGAAGAGATCCGAGTTTTCGGACGTTTTGCCACTTCTCATCTATGCGAGTTGGCACACGTTCGACGGTGGTTATTTCGGTTTTCTCTTCATTGACTTTGTGTGACCATTTATCGAAAATTGTTCTTGCTTTCTCCATAATAATTTCTATTAATTTCCGATCCTCCGTAATAAAATCAAGATCATCCGCGTATACGAGTTCCATAACTTGGTTGTCCATACATCCAATTTCTAGTCTTAGGTCTCTCAGAGCTGCCTCCAGATAGACGATAAATAATATAGGCGATAGTGTGTCCCCTTGTGGGGTTCCAACATTTGTAGGAAATAGTCTAGATTCCTTAGGGCCAATTCTGACAAGAAGTTGAGTTTCCGATAATAGCAGACGTATCATGCGTAGACTGTCTTCATCTACAATGTTCTTTAACACGATAAGTAGTTTGCTCCTGTTGATGCTATCAAAAGCTTTGCTCATGTTGATTACCAGGACATGAAAAGATCGTTTATACTTCTGACATATTGCATTGATCCAGCGATAGGTCCAAACAATATCGGCCGTGGATCTTCCAGGCCTGAAACCACTCTGACTGCAAGAGAGATAACGATCGATTGATCTTGATATTCGGCTTCGAACAATAGTCGATAGAGTTTTCCTTAGAAAGGTGACTAATACAACCAGTCTCAGGCTTCCACAGGGTCCCCGTCGTTTGCCCGGTTTCTGGACGGGTATTATTATTCCTGTCCCGATTGGAAGTGGGCAGTGTTGGGCAAACGCCTTGTTCAGCATCTGTGCGAAAAAGCTCGCTAGATTGTTGGGAGCGTATTTGAGTAGTTCCCTTGGGACTTCATCATATCCTGTTATTGTTTATACGATGAAATGCTTCCAGGACCTCCGAGGGTGTTATTTCGTTCAATAAGCCTCGCGGATGACCAATGAATGGGGTGTATAAGTGTCATCTGTTTGGAGTTGTCTCTTGAAGTGGTCGGCAATTCGTGATGCTTTATCTTCATCGTCCAATATCATGTGTTCTGATTCATCCCATATCGATATTTTGGTATTTCGTGAGCTCGATTAAGTAATCGGGTGGCCATAAATATCTGGTTCCCAGGTGGGAGTCTTTCAATTTCAGTAACTTTATCGTCTAAGTATTTCATCCATAGTAGGCGTCCCCTGTCTCTAATTTCATGAAGGAGCCTGTTCCGTTTATTCTTTAGCTTTTTTTGGTTTCCATACCACAGTTTTCGATTCTCAGGCGGATGTCTCTTTGTTGTTCTGACATCTCTCTCAGTTTTGAGTCATTGTATGTGTAATTGTTTGAGCGGTTACTCCTGTATCCGACTTTTAATATTCGTCCATGGTAACATACTTATCCGCTTTAAAAATAATTGTTGATGTCACAATTATCCTCACCAAAATTAACGGAATCAATGAATCAATTGCATCTTTAATTGTATAAAATTTTTCTTGGCATTTTCTGATTTCATCAATGATAGGGTTGTATGAAGCCATTAACTCTGCCAGATTTTTCTCCAAAATTTCAGAGCTAACAGCATTTTTCGCATTCATCACAATCTTTCCACAATTGGATAGGATAAGACAATTTCGCGAACTCTTGAAAGATGTCGACTATAATATTTTGCTGCGTCCAACCAGCTGCCCCATCTTGTTAGAACAACATCAGGTGGAAGTCCAATAACTGTAAAAAGACTCCTCCGGGAAAGATTTTTTACAATCGACATTTTGATAGACGAGATTAAGTCGTCAATTATTTATAATGTGCTCTAATCTTAAATGCACAATGTGCAGAAGATGAGCAAAACAAGTTATATGAATCATTTTAATATACATAACCTTCAATGTACTCGCTGCTAAAGTCATATAACGGGCAGCATCAGAAATAAATAATAAAAAATTTTCCCTTTTTATATCATAAATTCGAATTGTGTCATCCACAATTCTACAAATTGCAGATGCATCACAAATTTCAATTTCCAAACAATTTAATAAATAAATTTTTTCAGGACTTTCAATAGTTCCACAAAGAACGTTACAAAATTTCTGTTTCGCTGGGAACAGTAAATCCGAGATTATTAAAAAATTAATAAAGTGTTATTTCTTATTTTGTAAAGAGGTATATTCGCCTTCGTCATCATTTCGACTAAGCAAATTCCGAAATTTTTCTTTGCTTCAAGTTTCGGAGAGTGTTGAGTTGCGTTTGAAATTTTGTCTGTTCCTTTTTATGCCGGGTAGTTTCCCTGTGCTGCACCACATTAAACGTTTTCGTAAAATTAACAAAAACTGAGAATTTCAAACAAAATAAACGTCCAGCTGAATCAATCTGAATTCAGACGGGTATCGTTTAATTATTTTATTTAACTTTTGATTGTTGGATTGCTTTTGTTTCGGCATGTAAAAATCTATAATATTTAAGCGGCCAACTACCAAAACGTGTGAAAACGTGTTATTGTCAAAATTTAAACAAAGATTAATAAAAATATATGATTTAATAAATTAAATATGACCTAACAAAAAAAAATGTCACCGTCCAGACCGGTCAGGTCAATTATCTAAATACAACAAATATTTTTCCTACAAAACATTTCATTGCAAACAAATATTGATAATAAAAAAATAAAATCTTATTAATAAAAAAGTTCTAAAAAGTTGAAAAGATAGCATTAATCAATGGTTTAGTGATTAACTCGAGACACCCTCGAAAAAATTAGGGAGTATTTGGAATCAGGCCACCTTGATGATTCCTTGAGTCGGAAGAAAGGGCACGAATACGGAGATATGCCAAAAAATTTTGTTCAAGGAGAACAACACTACATTTCTAAAAATGGCTCAAAGTTGCGTTTTTTTTGTATCGAAGACACTGAGCTTAAGTTAAAATCATGAAGTAGTGTATTGTTTATTTAAATTAGGCTCAACACAATCTTAATCACTTTGGAGTGATAAATTGTACAGTTATTTACACTCACCATTTATGGTGTCAGACGTACTGATGTGGCATCTGTGGTATCTAAATGTGTTAGTGTTAGGAAAAGGAAAAAAGCCCTGAAAATATTGTAAAATCGGGAGAAAAATGAAAAGGTGGAGAAAATGGAATATGATGAAGCTGAAAGTGGGATGAAATTTTAATACGCCATGATGGGGATGCAAACCCGGTTATAGAAAATACCCATTATACGACGAGATATCTGCACAAAAAAATATTGTGAAAAATAGGGATCGAGAACTCGTAACGATAACTAATGAAGAGGATGAAAAAGATCAAAGGATACATATTAGCAGAGTAAAAAAACTTTAACTGCAAATATTCATGGGTTCGTTCTGTGTTTTTTCTCGTGCCATATTACTTAATTGTGAAATAATTGTGCCATTGTTGAGAATTCGACGCGGCCGAAGGCCGCATAGGGAAAAATATTCACATTGAATCATCCGGCCGTAGGCCGGATTGTATTTTAGAGTTTTAATGATAAAAATAGAAATTACAACATTTTTAAAAATTAAAAAGGATTTTTCTAATAAACTTTATTGTTGAGAATTGTTTGGCTAACCTTGGTTAAAGCGTTTTTAAATAAAATGCAAAATCAATTCGGTAATTATCTGGAAATGACTGGATGTTGGTTTTTTATGAACTCAGTAACTTAATATTTAGCAAAAATAATATTAAAATCAACAAAAGAATGAACAGAAAAAGAAAATTACTTCCGAAAGGAGTTTTATTAAAAAATTTTACATAACCGATCTGGCGCCGACCTATCTGACGGTGACAAAAAATATGACCTAAAAAAATAATATGACCTAACGGCATAAATATGACCTATAAGACCTAAAAAAATTAATAAAACTATTAAAAAATATAATAATAGTTTATTAATTATAGAAATAACATCAATATGACCAATAAAAAAATATGACTTATATGACTTTTGGTTGCCCTAGTTATGAGTTGTTCGATATTATCTTGATATTTCCTCCGTTTCGTGGTATTGTTAATCAATTCCTCCGTAGCGAGCCTTCTTTGTTTTGTATTGGCTGTATAGTTCATGGCTATGTTGCCAAATATTTTTTGCATACGTATCCGAGCTACTGTTTTCTGTGGTCGCTATTTGTAGCGGCGCCTCCGTAAGAGCGTGAGTCTATAAGAGAGTCCTTGTGTGTATTCTGACATAGTATATAATCTATTTGATTATATATTGTGATCTCCTTCCCGCTTCGGTCTTCCTATAGCCAGTCCACGTCGTCTTATGCCTGGCAGGATGTTGAAAGGTCGTAATGCAGAGATAGAGATCAAATGCCAGGCAAAACCCAACTAGAGAGTCTCCGGAAGAGTTTCGGTAGCCTCTTCCATGGCTACCAATGCATATTTCATCATTTTTCTTAATGCCTGCTTGGCATTCCATTCTCCCGTCAGAAATAGGACTGTTGTCTTGTTTAATACGTTGCATAATTCTAAAAGGCTTGCGTAAAATTTGTCCAACTCATCAGAAGCAACCAACAGTCTCCCCGTATGGAATGCATACACGTTGATGATGGGAAAATTTTACTTCCTTTCGATTTCAGTTTGATTTGAAGAATCGCGATGCGGTTATTAACACTCCAGACTTTGAGTTCCTCTTTTCCAGTGAGGCTCGAACAGCGAATCCCAATCCGTAGTGTCGGCACTCAGAGTGGAGAAATATAGGCGGTATTTTCCATAAGCTTCATCATTCCCTTCCGCGACCTTCGTCTCTTGAAGACAGCACACATCGACCCCGTAACGGTCTAGGTCGTCGCATAAGGTATTCCGTTTTGACTTCGCTGATAGTCCTCTAACATTAAAAGAAGCAATAGAAAGGCTCGATTGAATAGAACATGTTTGAGACATATCAAAGAGAGGCACGTAACCACCTCAACCAATAAATTTTTTTTTAGTCTTTATTATATTTCAAATCAAAGAGAAATAGTCATTGGCAGATAGTCAGAGTATTGTCTCTGACTATTGCTATAGATATTCTTTCGATTAAATACGGTGCTCACACGGGTCGCCGGTAACCCTTTCGATTAATGAGGCAATGCGCTGGAATAGGGTCCGAGTAGAAGGCCCCTGTATTCCTGACGTCTCAACAGCCAGGGGGAAAACACTCTCCCATTCCCGATTCCAGCGTATTTCTCAGCTTTTCTCTTCTCTGCCCGTTCAGACGGGCTCCAGGATTCTCGATGCATAACTTGATGTTCTGATTGGAAAAGGAGTTCACATACGTGACGTCCCAAACCAGACACTTTCCCCTCTGAATGTAAATGTGGTCATCCATCGGGTCTTCTGCCGTCCTCTACGAAAATCCCTGCAGGTTCCAATTGTGTGTGGAATCCAGCAGTTCGAAGAGATCGACAGATGATCTGGTTCAGTTCGCAATGCCGTGAGGAACGTCCAATTCCGTTTCGACATGAGAGGGAGTGATATCTAAACTCGTCAGTCCACATGCCGCACCGGCATTGGTGTTTTTCATAGACGCGTAGACCGAGGCGCAGACAAACTCCAATTCTTACGGCTTCATCATTAAGAAGGCAGCCAGTTGTATTACAAGGGTAACAGTTTAGCCACGCGCCGCTTAGGGGCTGGCTGCCCGCTTGTAAACAAGCCAACCTTCTCTGGTCCATGTTTTCCTTTAGGCATGAAAACGTATTGGCGTGGACTTTCGACGTCCACTCCGATTGGCAGGTCACATCAGATGGCAATGGCAATCCCAGCTTTTCCCATACGGCGACGCAATCATCCACAGCAAATGATTTCCTCTGTTCGTTTATTTGAGAAAGAACAGTGTCGATCATATCTCTGGACGAGAGTACTGAGGAAAAATATGCGCCGTGCGCTGAATCTGCCGGGGTGATCAAGCCGATCCCTCCCAGGGAAATTGGAAGAGTCGCCTGTCTTCACGACTGCGTATCGAAGCTAACGTTGAGGATGTCCTCAGTGCAAGCTCTCATATGCTCGGAATAGTCTTCGAGAAGATCTGTTTCCTGATAGCATTGGGCCGTCCTCAAAAGATATGTTAACTTCGGAATAGATAGACAGTTCCTCATTAAAAAGAGCCCAATGTGGCTATCCACACAACGTAATTTTTCAGAGAGAAGGGAAAATTCCGAAATTTTAGCCTTCATAACAGCTTTAATACCACTTTCAAAAATAGGAGATCCAAGAAAAATCAAGTCCTCTTTGAGGGGGAAGGTGCATCCAGGTAGCAGTTTGTCGAATTCGGTCATCCACTTACGAAAGGAAAGTTCGTCCGTGTTGACATTCACAATTTCGCATTTGACGCAGTTGAATTCAAGCCCAAGCGCTCCAAAATTAAAAATAAGAGACTTCAGCGTTTCCAAGATGCCTTCGGGGGTTTCTCCAATTACTCCATCATCCAAATACCACATGTTAAGATCATTTTTACACGATCTCGTTGTTTGGTGAATTGCGAGGGAGATAATAAAAGAGGACCTAGAGGGTCACCTTGTTGATTCCATTGGCAGAATCAAGTATTGTTGTTCCGAATACAAGCGCGGAAGGCTTGGAGTATGCCAAATTTACAATCGGTAGGATGTGCGGAATTTCTTTGGCACAAGCTTCAAGAATACAGTCTCTTCTAACAGAATTGAATGCATTCTTTAAATCGATCTTGGCCAGAATTTGTGGGAATCCGTGGAAAAAAAACAAACTCACGCAGAACGTGGACCCCGGCCTCAGCGCCTCCTCGGACACCAACTCCGAGCTGTGTTGGTACGAAGTACGACAGAAGTTCCCCAGAGCTGCCTTGCTTGCTATCTTGGAAGCAATCCTTCGGAAAATGTTTCCGACAGCAATGGGGCGAACTCCGCCATCCGCCTTCTTTAGGGCCGTCAAACATGAGGAGAAGATCAGTTCACGGGCAAAAGAGCATAAGTCGCCGGACAGAATCTTGTTAGAGAGTTCGACGATCTTTTCGAGCAAGGTAGTATTGTTTTCCCCTGAGAGCCGACATATCAAATCACGAACATGCCCAGGCCTTAGGCCATCCACACCGCCAGAGCTGCTGCGGCGGAAGGATTTCAGGCTATCGGAGACGTCCGCGGCCGAGGCTACTAGTGGCATGACATTAGGGAGGTGGAATTCACGAAAGTCTTCAGGGGCGCTGGGATGTTTCGCTTTCAATGCAGAAACAGTAGCAGTGCTGTATGGAAGGGTGCCCAGGTCGGAAAATATGGTTCGTACAGCGGCCTTTACGTCTCCTTCCATGAGTTTTGTCCGTACCAGCCGCCGTATCCTTTCGGCCTCAGATGCCTTTGAAGGCCTTCTTTCAACTTTGTGCGTCCCTTCGGTAGGGGGGCAGAGGACGGACTCGAAATTGGACATGAATTCAGCGATCTGCGCTTTCAAAACTTTAGCAAGTGATTGCCCATCCCTTTGTTGCTGTATCGGGACGCCCAAAGCGTAGACGGGAAAGAGGAATAGTTTTGCCCATGAAAGGGCGTCGGAGTGTTTCTTCGTGGCATTTCCAATCAAGGTGGCAAGACTCTCTGCAGCAAGTAGCCTGACTGCCTTCGGAATCCTGACGGGGATATATCTGCACCGTCGCAAATCGGACAGATAAATAAATAAATTAATAATGAAGAATTTATTTTAGTTTGGAAATCTTAACATTTTGTAAATTAAAGAAAAATGATTAATAGTTTTAATAAAAACTATTTTTACTCAAGATGAATTAGAATTTAATTTTATAACAAAAAAAAAGATACAATAAAATTTTGTTTTTTGTTTCTGTCTAAGCTGTAATTTTTTTAATAGTTTTTACTATTTTTTTATGTTTAACGTTTATAATGGATTTCTGAATTGTTTTTATCATGAGCAGAGTATGAAATCTGTAAAGAAATTCAACAAGTTTAATTTTGTCTTCTAAAGATTTCGATCCTCTTTTTTAGTTCTCAAAAGAAGTGTTTAGTACTAAGTGACATACCATCATAGCCAGCTGACTGATTGCTTTTGAGGTGTATGAATGCATTTGTACACCTCTCATCACTGTAGTTTTGCCTATAAAAGGTTTTGGATTCCTAATAAATTTAGGTATATTTTTTTCAAATGATTTAAACTGGGTCTCAAAGTGTTTGGGTGTATAGTTTACTTTATCCTCTGGGTTTTGTAGATAATGGCCTGTGTTATAGCAGATTTTTAGTGACTTCTTCACAGTACCTTGTATAAGTAATTTGATAGCAGCAAACATTCGTCTTCCATATTGTCAGTTCTCAACTTGGTTGATTTATCATCTACTTATTTGTGCCAGAGGTCGTTTGATCTTTTCTTATCAAATGTGACATTTGGTTGCTTTTTTTATACTTTTATTCGAATTTGAAATTCCAAGTTGCAAGAGTTTCAAGAGTATTTCCCGGACAGTTGTTCGTTCATAGAGATTACCTGATATTTTTTTGTCAAGCTTTAAAAGTCAACATTTCCACCGCCAAACGTAAATTTAGAGACGTAGTTTTTCTCTTTACACCCTTGATCCCAAAATATTGTTTAAGATTTAATCTAGCAACTGTCATCTTTTGGAAGCTTTCGAGAGGTTTTGATCACGTGATTTAATGTACAATTGAAAAAAAGATTAAATTAAAAATGTAAAAAATTGTTTTTCGTGTAAATTAATGTACAAAGGGTGATTTATGTGAAAAAAGTTTTAAAATGACTTAAAATAATGGAAATTTTGGCTTGTCCGGTTACTTTTGTCGTGCACTGTAGGTCATCAGCTTAGGCGAGAATGATTGAGTCTTCCATTTCAGGGTTAGGAATGTCAGATAGGTACAAATTGAATAGAGCAGGAGAAAGGGGGGAGTTTTGAGGAACTCCATTTGGAAGCAATCTTGAGATTAATTTGATTCCATTCAGGGATACACATCCTCTCCCTTGTTTTCATAATGACGGTATCACATTTTGGTTGATCGAGTAGTTGACGATAGCTGTCAGAATGGTAACTCCTTCGTCGCCAAAATTTTTTAATAGGATGATCGAGATTTTTTCTCTACTGCATAAAAGCTGTTCTAACTCTAATTCGGAAGGTCACAGGATATTTTCGAAGCGAAGATGTCTCCTAGAATTTTGTTAGTTATTGTTAAAAATTATAATTCACAATATACGCTGTTAATTTTTAAATATATAATTATCGCTTTCACATAAACAATTGAACTAATATTATTAGCAGGATACCCAGCCGTACTTGAACCGGTCGGGCTTGACCGAGGAGATGGAAAACGTCCTGATGGGATCACAATTTTCCCATTTGAAGAGGGGAAACAACCTGTGTGGACACTCTCTGCCCGTCCAACATTGCCGGGAGCGCAGTGGACAGACTGTATGCCGCGGAAAAAACGATGAGGGCAAAGGAGAGAAAATATGAAGCGCTGCGAGATCGATTCGTGTTCTGTCCGATTGTGGTCGAGACAACTGGAGGAATAAGTGGGAAATCGCTCCGCTTCCTAAAGAAGCTTGGACGCTTAGCCACATTAAAAAGCCACGACACACGTGAGACCCGGTGACTTCTCAGTTGATCTCTGTTGCTATCGTGAGAGGCAACGCAACGTCAATTATGTTGGCGGGGTCCACTTCGGATAGATGGCTTTGTTAACTTCTAGTAAATTACAGTAACTTTTGAATCAAAATAAATTTTATATTATTAGCTAATTTATTATTAAATGTAAAATATTTTTAAACTGTATTAAATAGCTTTACTGTTTGTTAGCTACTTATGGTAAATTACTTAATATTTTTATTAGGCCAAATCACATTTTTCATATGAAGACCAGAAATCAATAAACGAATTTGTTCGTCAACATACGAAATATCAAACACTTAAGCAGAATATACTTGAATACGAAGTTATTATAAAAATAATACTTTCAGGGAGAATTTGAGAAGATTGATACTGCTGAAATGGATTTAATGATGATGGAAGAGGGGGAAAATATACTTTATAACATTGGAGGAACTTTCTATTACAAAAAATACGATCAGGCATTGGAATTCCTCAATCAAGCTAAGAAAGAGTGTGAAGAGGCTTCAAATTCTGCTCGAAAACAAATGAATGAGATCGTTGAAGCGATGGATAATATTAGGAGTTCAATTTATGCAAAATTTAGCAAGGATGAAATTAATATGGACTATGAACTTTAATTAAATTTTCGGATTTAAATCGTTTTCAAGCTATTTTAAAATGTGTTACTATAAGTGAACAGGGGAGTAATAGAATAAAAATATAAAAACGAATATAGTATCGAAAATAATGGTACTAGTGGGTTTCAAGAAGGTATCAGTAGCTACTTCCTTACAAACTTAGTAGAGATCTGGAAATTCTTGTTAAACAAATAGCAAATTAATTTATCTCAAATTAAGTGTGATAAATGCAAGATAGAAATTTTGTTTTTTGCATACACAAGATCGCTATGGATTCATTTCCAAAACAGGCAAACAGATGTCCATTTAGCCACCGGTGTAATAAGATGCTAAACAGTAATTACCTCCGAATATATAATGAGGTTGCAAAGTGTATCCACTTTCACTTGTGTATAGAATCAAACGAAGATTGCCGACTATATTAAATTATTCTACCTTCTCTACACTCTGCCTACTATCTCAAACTAAGGTAAGACTTGAGACATACAATGAAAATCAGAAAATCAATATGCAAGTTCCCCACGTGTTTGCACCCAATCGACCTGATTTTTTCAGGAAAACCGTCACCCATGATTGTCAACTATATTAATTTGTTCGACCTTCTCTTCACCCTTCCTAACATCTCAAAATATCTTCATGATACTTTGTCTTATGTTTTGAGGCCTATCATGAAAATCAGAAAATCAATATGCGAGTTATTCACGTGTGTGCAAGTCATCGATCTGACCTTTCAGGAAAACCGTCCCCAAGGATTATCAATCATATTAATTTGTTCCGCCTCCTCTACACAATTTTTACCATCTCATACTAAAGATTCATGATACTTGGTCTCAAGATTTTATACTTACTATAAAAATCAGAAAATCAATATTCTAGTTGTCAAAGAAATGTGGAACAGCATTCTTTGGACCTAAAACAAAGAGATGTAACGGCCTAACAAAGAGGTAAAAGTTGTGGAGAGATTTCTAAATTGCTGAAATTATCAAAAAGTACAGTTTGGAATATTATTACCGACGAAAACAACACTGAACTGCTATTAATCGACCAAGATCAGGTCCTCCGAAAAAAATAACTCAACGTTATTGTTCATTTAAAAAAGAATAATCGGTACAAAGCCTCAAATTATTTAAAAAAATTGGCCGACGATTTAAAGATTACAGGAACATCAGTATCCCATCGTACGATTACTTCTGCACTATTAAAGAAAATAGAAATTTCTGCACGAATTAAATATGTCATATATCAACCAAAAATATTTCACTGATTTCAAGTCAGATAATATTGATTTGTTTCTAATATTAATCAATATTATAAAATTCAATGTTTTGTTTAAAAATTAAAATAAATATTAATTTTTTTAATGGCTCAACATAGATTCATATATTTTGCTACTTTGTATTCAATTTGTAGTTTTTTCTTTGGAATAATTGGCTTTTTATTTTATAGTAAACTATTTTGCTGATACCTTTGATGTAGATTCATCATCAATGAAGAAATATCCTGCTCTAAATTGGATCAAACCTCTATTTATAATTCTTTTCATTGTCTTTAGAATTTTTTCGACTGAATACTGGATCAAATATGTATCATATATGATTAATCGAGTAAAAAATTTGTTTGTTTTTACCTGATTAGAACAAAATAAATGAGATGAGGTATAATTACTGTTGTTAAAAAATAGCTATACAACAGAAATGCCTCCATCATTTAGCATTGCTTTAACAATGCCGAATCCTGATATGCATCCTGATGCCAATCCAGCGCCGATTTATACAGAAGCAATCGAAAATATCAAACAAGGAATTTTCTTTAATGTATCGAATATTTAAACGATTTTTAACCAATTTATATCTAAATTTTTCTCTATAAATTTATGATTCAGAAAATATTTAAAAAGGTGTGTGATTGCGGTTTATTTATAACCAAATTTAGTTATCTAATCAAAACAAATTTAGTTTTATACATTTTAAACTAACTTTTTAGTCTTTGTATTGAATAAATTTTTTCTCGTTTTGACTGCGTATCCCAACATTCGATTAAACTTTTATTAACTCGCTTCTCCAAAATTTAAAATTTTCGCTAGATATTTACTGATTTGTTAACAATTTTCACTATCATTTTTGAAATATATTCAGGATCTCAGTTATCTGATTTTTTTGAGTTATCTCGGGATATTGTTTATTGTTTGTGAAAAACTTAGCTATTCCGTCTTTACACCTCATTAGCCTTCTCATAAAAGTTTAACAATTTTAGTGCTATATGGCTGAATTTATGCAGTTTCTTCAACTAAACTTAGCTTATTTTCAGAATCGGTACATACTCGTTAGTCATTGTTAAATATTGGGCCATCATTATTTTGATCTTTTATTTCGAATGCCAACCTATACTTATTCCAATTAATCTATGTTAATTGTTTTTCATTATTTTGGTAGGTAAAAATTTTTGTATTTAAAATTAAAATAATAAGATCTCCACATCTGCTTTGAAATAAGTTTTGATTTTAGAGAAAGTATAAAATTTTTCCAATCTGGGAATTTGTTACTATTAAATAACCAGTTCGATAATCAGTAACATAAATTTGACTCAGTCAAACAAACGAAAAAATGCACACATGGTCTTTTCATTTATTTTAATAGGGTTTGAGACGTATAATTTAGCCACACTTAGATAATTACTAAAATTTTACTAGAGATAGCAAATGAAGTTGAAGATCATTTTTTAAACTTTCGAGAGTTAAGGATACGTCCACTTATTTGTCTACCTCAGATGAAGGTGATTAGGGTCGCAAACTTTTTGATCAATAATTTTTTTAGTATTTTTTAGAAATAACCAATACCATAATTCGTAAATTCCATTTTAATTGTTGTTAGAATATGTCGCGAGCGCAGCGAGCGACCGAGCGCAGCGAGCGACCACTCAATTTCTAGATCCGATCAATCAAAAAATCTATAAATTGACAAATACCCAGGAATGGAATGGAATTTTATTGTAAGCAAATCAGAGACTTAGTGAAAAGGTTGGACGAGGTTAAACGAGACGACTGCAAGGACAGTCGAGCTCTACCGAGATTCGTCCTAAGAGAGTATACGAGCCGGCCTTTGATTAGAGTCACTCTCTGATTGAGTTTCGGACACGATCCACAAAAAGATCGGACACCTGAGACCTCCGACGAAAGATTCGGATGGAATCGAGGATGACATTCTTGATTAGTGGAAATTTCCCCTCTGCCCAGCTGGGTAGCGGCGCGCGTAGATCCAATCTGTACGCTAGCTTAACGCATAGCGTCGGATCTTCTCATACTTTTTTAAAATTTTTTCGAATTGGTTTGAATAGTGCCACGCCTCCATCCCATACAAGAGACTTGGGAGAATCGTCACGCGAAAGACAAACAGAAAAGTGTCAGGGGCCAAATGCATACCCCTCAGGAAGCGAAGGGCCGCAACGGCCTTTTTCCTTTTCTGAGTGACGTGCAGTAAGTACTCCGAGTTAGCGTCTACCGTCAAGCCCAGATAGCGAATATGGCTTGTGCGGGGAAGTCCTCTGAGAATCTTAGGTTCTTGCCTCGGTTTGCGCCGTGAGTTAATTTCAAGGTACGCCGACTTGTCCATAGCAATGGACAGTTGTTTACCCTGACACCAGGTCTCTATCATTCCGATGTAGCGGGAGAGACGGTGCTCGGAGAGTGCAGGGCTTTTTGAAATATCCATAATGAGGACGTCATCTGCATACAAGAGAAAAGTTGTCCGCGGATTGGGAAGGAAGGAAAGCTGCTCATCACAAGGTTGAACAGCAGCGGGCTGAGACTGGATCCCTGCGGGACACCCCTTCGGAGACGAATATCTCTGGAGTGGAAGCCCGACTGGGACACAAAGGAGATACGGTTTGAAAGAAAGCAGTTCAGCCAGAGAAATGCCTCTCTCGTTGGCTCACATCCGCGGACCACGTCCAATAGGTCAGAGTGGGATACGCTGTCGAATGCCTTAGAAATGTCAAGGCAGATGCAGATAAAGTTTCGTTGAACTCAATTGCTTTCAAAGCCATCGATTGGAGAATCAGAAAACAATCGCCGCAGCTGCGCCCTGAGCGGAAACCCCACTGCTGGGGCAGAAGCACGCTTTTCTGCTCTGCGAAGGAGTCGAGGCGTTTGGTCATAATCTTTTCCATAAGCCTCGAGATCGTTGGTATTAGACTTATGGGTCGGTAGCTGCTGGCCAGGTTAGCTGGTTTTGCAGGTTTCTTGATCATCCGGATTTCGGCGACTTTCCAGGCACTTGGAACGTGGCTCCAGCGAAGACTAGCCGAGAAGAGGCGTGCCAAAAACTCAGACAGTTCCGGAGGGCCTTCTTTGAACATTTTCATTGGTAGCATGTCATGCCCCGGTGCGTTGTCCCTCGCCGAGAGGATGGCCCAGGTCACCTCAGCGGCGGTGATTGGGTGATGGTCAACAGATAGGGAGTCTGCTTGGTCTATAGGACTGGCATGTGAGTTTCCCCAGCGATCCTCATGGTCCGGCAGAGGACGGTCCAGGTGATCAGCAAATATGTTGGGGATTTCCTCCACCGACGCAGGCAATCCAGCTGAGTTCGATAATTCTGGTGCCGGAGAGTTCACGAGATGATTAGAGAGTCTGTTGTAGGCTATCCAGAAGTTTGGGTTCCTGTGATTAAGACCAGAGCAGGCCTTCTTCCACATCCTCTCAAGATCTTTCTTTCTTGTGAGTTCAATTTTGTGGTTGAGCAGAGAGATTTCCGACCTTAGGGTATTTTGGTCCGTTGGGTCGGCACAGCGTTTGAGCTTGTTTCGCAGGCGTTTCTTTTCGCCCAGAAGTTGGAGAAGTTTGGGGTTTTGATGTGTAATGCCCTTGCTAGTTGGGCGCACCCTCCTAGCGTGGGCTACAAATACCCAGGGAATGGAAAGTTTTATTGTAAGTAAAACAGAGACTAAGTAAAAAGGTTGGACGAGGTTAAACGAGACGACTGCGAAGACAGTCGAGCTCTGCCGAGATTCGTCCTAAGGGAATATATGAGCCGGTTTTTGAAGAGTCACTCTCTGATTGAATTTCAGACGCGATCCACGAAAAGATCGGTCACCTGAGACCGCCGACGAAAAGTTCGGATGGAATCAAGGATGACTTTCTCGATTAGTGGAGATTTCTCCTCTGCCCAGTTGGGTAGCGGGGCGCGTAGATCCAATCTGTACGCTAGCTTTAACGCATAGCGACGGATCTTCTCACATTTTTTCAATATTTTTCCGAATTGGTTTGAATAGTCCCACGCCTCCATCCCATACAAGAGACTTTGGAGAATCGTCGCGCGAAAGACAAACAGAAAAGTGTCGGGGGCCAAATGCATACCCCTCAGGAAGCGAAGGGCCGCAACGGCCTTTTTCCTTTTTTGGGTGATGTGCAGTAAGTACTCCGAGTTAGAGTCTACCGTCAAGCCCAGATAGCGAATGTGGCTCGGGCGGGGAAGTCTTCTGAGAATCTCAGGCTCTTGCCTCGATTTGCGCCGTGAGTTAATTTCAAGGTACGCCGACTTGTCCATAGCAATGGATAGTTGTTTACCCCGACACCAGGTCTCTATCATTCCGATGTAGCTGGAAAGACGGTGCCCCGAGAGTGCGGGGTTTTGAAATATCCATAATGAGGACGTCATCAGCGTACAAGAGGAAAGTTGTCCGCGGATTGGGGAAGGAAGGGAAGCTGCTCATCACAAGGTTGAACAGCAGCGGGCTGAGACTGGATCCCTGCGGGACACCCCTTCGGAGATGTATCTCTTGGAGTGGAAGCCCGACTGGGACACAAAGGAGATACGGTTAGAAAGAAAGCAATTCAGCCAGAGAAATGCCTCTCTCGTTGGCTCACAACTGCGAACCCTGTCCAATAGGTCTGGGTGGTACACGCTGTCGAATGCTTTAGAGATGTCAAGGCAGATGCAAGATAAAGTTTCGTTGAACTCCATTGCTTTCAAAGCCATCGATTGGAGAATCAGAAAACAATCGGCGCAGCTGCGCCCCGAGCGGAAGCCCCACTGCTGGGGCAGAAGCACGCATTTCTGCTCAGCGAAGGAGTCGAAGCGTTTGGTCATAATTTTTTCCATAAGCCTCGAGATCGTTGGTATTAGACTGATGGGTCGATAGCTGCTGGCAAGGTTAGCTGGTTTTGCAGGTTTCTTGATCATCCGGATTTCGGCGACTTTCCAGGCACTTGGAACGTGGCTCCAGCGAAGACTAGCCGAGAAGAGGCGTGCCAAAAACTCAGACAGTTCCGGAGGGCCTTCTTTGAACATTTTCATTGGTAGCATGTCATGCCCCGGTGCGTTGTCCCTCGCCGAGAGGATGGCCAGGTCACCTCAGGCGGCGGTTGATTGGGTGATGATCAACAGATAGGGAGTCTGCTTGGTCTATAGGACTGGCATGTGAGTTTCCCCAGCGATCCTCATGGTCCGGCAGAGGACGGTCCAGGTGATCAGCAAATATGTTGGGGATTTCCTCCACCGACGCAGGCATTCCAGCTGAGTTCGATAATTCTGGTGCCGGAGAGTTCACGAGATGATTAGAGAGTCTGTTGTAGGCTATCCAGAAGTTTGGGTTCCTGTGATTAAGACCAGAGCAGGCCTTCTTCCACATCCTCTCAAGATCTTTCTTTCTTGTGAGTTCAATTTTGTGGTTGAGCAGAGAGATTTCCGACCTTAGGGTACTTGGTCGTTGGGTCGGCACAGCGTTTGAGCTTGTTTCGCAGGCGCTTCTTTTCGCCCAGAAGTTGGAGAAGTTTGGGGTTTTGATGTGTAATGCCCTGCTAGTTGGGCGCACCCTCCTAGCGTGGGCTTCCAAGTAGAGTCGCATGAAGTCCGTCAATTCGGCGCCCGAGTTGTCGATGTCCGAGGTAGATTGATAGCTGCCTGGCGTACGTTGTTGCGAAAGAACAAGTTCAGAGCATAACGATACCAGGTAGGTAGGTAGGTAGGGTAACAACTTTATTTAGGTAACAACGAATAGTATGTGGGGTAATAATTAATGAAACGGTAAGGCTTGCTTACCGACTTCTTCCGCGAAACAAAAAGAAAAGAGGGACCCAACGTCTCAGTATAGAATTACCTTTGCAGGTAAGTCCCAGTGACTGTTGACCAAGTTTGTAGTTTTTGATGCCTTTTTCAACGATTTCCCCCACCGTGGGCGTTTTAGCCTCGAGCCATGGGGGAATCGGGCATTCCGGGCTTTGGGAGTAGGCGATTTTTAACGCCAGTCTCCGAGTTTTTTCGAACTTCTCGATAATGGAACTCCTCTTTCTAGAGAAGTACCATGCTCTTTCCCAAATATAAGTCCTGGTAAGATCACCGTGTTAAAACATAAAGGAAAGTATCTGGTTCCAGATTAAACTTTCTTAGGCAAAACAGAGCGTTTGTTGCTTTCTTTTTCCGAATTTTCGCATATTCAGTGTATTTACCATTTCTTCAATTTGCAATCCCAGGTATTTTATTGAATGTGTCGTGGTATGTTAGTAATCAGACATGGTGAATTTTTAAGATTTCTACTTTCTGTGATTCTCAACAGGGCAGACTTCTCACGTGCGACAGTCAGCATGTTATTTCTGCACCAATGTTCGATCTCTTCCATATATGACAGCATTCGTTGTTCAGATAAGGCAGGTTTCGGTGAATGATGAAACATCGAGGATGACCACATCATCCGCATATATTAGAATTTCCGTCCGTACATCATTTGGAGAAGGTAGATTACTCATTACAAGTTGAATAACAGAGGACTGAGTACTGATCCCTGGGGGACACCTCTTTTTAATTTTAGCTCATCCGAGTCATGGTTCAGTAAGCTAACCACTGATCGTCTGTCGCGGAGGAAGTCCTGTAGCCATAGAAACAGTTCTCTATCTATCTGACACTCCGCCAGATGTCTCAGAAGGCCAAAATGCCATACACTGTCGAATGCCTTCGAAATGTCAAGACATGCCATCGTCAGAGATCCCTTGGTATCCAGAGCCTTCATAATTAACGAATTAACCGTATAATGACAGTCCCCACAAGAGCGATTTCTGCGGAAACCCCACTGCGCATTTTTTAAAATATTTTTGCTCTCCACATGTTCCGAGAGTCTCCACAGCAATATCCTTTCCATGATTCGGCTGATGGTAGGAATCAGGCTTATCGGCCTATAGCTTGTTGGCAAGTAGAGTAGCGAGGTTTTCCTGGCTTCAGTATCATCCTAACCTCCGTTAATTTCCAGGAGGAGGGGACGTATCCCAGATGAAGACTACAGGAGAAAAGACATCTCAAATATTCATAAAGTTCCCTCGGTGCTTCTTGAACAATCGCATTGTTATCTTGTCTTCCTGGGGCATTATCCTTCGAGCATTTTATTGCGTCCTCCACGTCTTTGCAACTTATAGCTATCGTGCACAAAGGCAACGAGCTGAGGAGTCCATCCAATTCTTTTTCATATGACACAGTGCTGGTCCAGATAACAGTAAGTCCGGGTTGACCTCCTGAGTTCCTTTAAGACTGTCTCCAAATATATTTGGTATTCTTCAAGAGAAGCAGGAATCCATCTTGATTTAACAGTTTCGGTATTGCTTCCTCGGATTTTGAAGTGGATAATTTCCCGAAAACTTTCCAAAAGTTAAAAATCGATGGCTACGATACCAGGCTTGTATTTGGGATTAAATTATTCGATAACAAAATTAAAATCGATGCCAAAGCAGAATGAGCTTTAAAACCGATTTCATAAATAAAAATAATATTTTTAAATTTATAATTGATATTTAGAATAATGAGAAAAAATCTAAATGCTTATAATTTATAAAATGTAAAAAACAAGAATCTTCTGAAGGAGCAAGCCTGTCTGCACAGTCATTTTGATTAGAAGACCTAATTTTAGAGATTAAAACGAAAAAATAGCAATGAGATCTGTCAAATATTACCCCCCTCAAACCTAAACCAAATTAGCGTTCAGTATTCATTGATTTTACTTTTTCTATTAAGGTCTACTTATAAATTATTTATGGGATTCAATGGAAAACTTAAGTTATTTCAATTTTAATTTTAAATCATGTAAAATTTTAAATAATTTAATAAATATATTTGTTGATGATAGGCTTGTTAGGTGTCAAAGTCGCGTCTAGCGCTCGTCGCGCGCTGCGCTCGCGACAGAATATAAAAAGATTTAAGAAAAAATAATTAAAATGTTTTTTACTATTTGAACCAGTTGACTCATGAAGAATATCGCGGAGTGCATCTACCAACCCATTACAAGAATCAGTAGAACGAAGACCTTCGGTTTAAATGGATCTCATCTTACCATTTACAGTGTTAGTGATCGAGTTGACACTTCCATCACATCTTTCCATTTCTGCTAATAACAATACAAGCGCTCGTTCTTTAAATGACAAATTTCTAAACAACACTATTTCATAAAATACTTTGGGATATTAATTTTTAACACAATCCGATGATCTCCCTTAATACCCTTACCCCGTTGAGGAATTCCCTTTCCGTAAAGCCTAATCACAGTGTGTGAAGATGAACCAGGTGGAATCTACTTGACAAATAACGGAAATTAAAAAACCTTAACGGTTTCAGTCTTGTACAAACCGCGAACAGTTACAACACCTCCCAGCATGGCCTGAGAGAGTGTAATAGGACATTCAGTTATAACATCCATATTATCTTGTTTGAAATAGTTGCTAGACGCAACCTACACAAATAAAACAAATATACATACCAAAAATTCAATATACAAGTCGGCTCCATCAACCGAAATTCGGGCAACTTCGCCGTTTTTTACAGCTAAAATTAATACTATTTATGAAATAAACCTTGAGGGACGTCAATTCGAATGTTCTTACTTATATTCGTATAACCACTTCCATTGCATGTGATACAAGGATCAGTATAAACATATCTCTTCCCATTGCATGCTGAACAGGAAAATCGTATGAAAAACGACGCAGTGTTGCTTGAATCCTCAAAAATAAGTAACAATATAAAATGATACATATCCTGTTCCACCACAGCGTTGGCACTTTACAGGCTTACTGTTTTGTTTCACACCTGTTCCCCTGCATGAATAACATTTTACATTCAAATTAGCACTAATAGTCTTGTTCGAAACTCCACATGCTGCCTCTTCGAAGGACAGTGTTACCTTGGCCTGAAATAATTTAAAAATTCAAAAAACCCTCGACTCCGTTTTTGGAGAACCAAATCCTGAGCTGAATCCTTTATTTTCATCAAAACTCGAAGAATTAAAATTTTCTGTAAACATTCGGAATATGTCGAAAGGGTCGTTTCTCTGACCTAGAATATTTTTCTTTAAAATTTACTATTCTGTGAGGAATATGCTTTATAAGACGAAAATGGACTATCCCCAGAATCTGTTCCATAAATATCATAATTTCTGCGTTTTTCGGAATCGCCTAAAACCTAAATAATTGATTATTATCGGCATCTTCTAATAAATAAAAGTCACAAATTAAGTGTTTAAAAATTAACCTGATAAGCATCAGAAACATTTTTAAATTGCTCCGATGCATTTGGGTCACTGTTGGTATCGGGGTGATATTTTTTAGCGAGCTTTGAATATGAACTGTAATTATTGTACTTCAAAGTAAGCTTTCTTTATTTCTTTGTCACTTGCATTTTTCGAAACGTTCAATATTTTGTAATAATCTTTAGTTCTTGAAATAAATGTCGTGTGTATATTTCTTGTGCATAAATCTTAATGTTCATTATTTAAAAGTATTACAAAGTAGGCTTTGCATCCTATATTTCCTTATTATATCGATTTTATCTATGCACAATTTTGAAGAATAATTCATGAAAAATGCCTTTTAATATATTAATAATCATAACATACCCGCATCAAGTTATTTATGTGTAGCACAGGAAACACGAGATTGAAAATAA
Source organism: Octopus sinensis (assembly GCF_006345805.1). Taxonomy (NCBI): domain Eukaryota; kingdom Metazoa; phylum Mollusca; class Cephalopoda; order Octopoda; family Octopodidae; genus Octopus; species Octopus sinensis. Next base: position 27,035 of record NW_021832127.1, read on the forward strand.
ATTTATTGTAGAATTTTTTGAATTTTATACAACAAATTAAACTAAAAAAATTCAGTTCCAGTTAACATGATTTCCTTTAATAGAAACATATATTTATGTGCTGCAAACAAGAGAGTTGTTAGCTAATGGCCTCACGAGACGCTCAGACAGCCTCGCGAATAGCAAAGTCATTCTTGATCGATATACATTCCAAGAGCCAAGATGACTCTTTGGAATCGTGTCTTATTCTTGATATTCGTCGACCGATGGAGCGAAGGAAGGGAGCGTCTTTAGGCCGAAGATCTTTAAAGACTCCAAAGCAATTGGGGTAAAAAGAAGTGAATTAGAGAGGTCCCCGTATTTGAGAATCTTACGATCCTCGGCCAGTCTCGAAGCGTTTTTAAGATTCGATAGCGGACAGGGCGAGACATGTCTAAGCAGGTGGAGTCGAAATAAGAGATTTCCCCTGTTTGTAAGGAAAGGTGGTCATGCCGTCTCCTCTATCCAGTTCAATCGGTTCGAGGATTGACGGGACGCCCGCGTAAGCGATGGCTCTCTGAATGATTGCGTTGAGTTCACTGTGGAGAGGGGCACGACCGGCATTCCGACGGCAAGAGAAAAAGTGCATTTCTCCCACGGTGGCATTTGTACGCCTGACAGATCTTCATCACGGAAAGAGATTGTGATTCTTAAGCAATCGTTTTCCACCAGATTTCCGATGGAAGGAAGAAGGAGAGCCTTTAACCAAGCACCGCTGCTTTGGCAGCGACTTGAACGTAAGCAAGCGATTCGGTGTTGATTGGAGACAGGGGCCTGGGCTTCGAAAGTCGCCTGAAAAGAGATCTCGTCCCACTGCCGCTGAATAGATAGAGAATTGGCCAGCCTCGGACCAAACCGGGCTTCCCACCTACCACAAGCAGTCGAGTAATTTTCAATTTCCGTTCGGGGAGGTTCCTGAGAACGATGTCTGAAAGAGGACAAAAGCAGAGTGAAAGGATAGGAATGCCGAGGGCCAGATCGGAATAAGATCTAATGCCAAGGCCGCTCCAGCGCACAGGTAAAGATTGCAAAATGAGCTCGTACCTGAGGATATTGTCAAGGTCCAAAAGAAGGTCACCCCTGTAAAAACAGGGTGCATATCTCAACGTGTAAAGGATCTTGGGGGTAAAAAGGTAGTTTCAGAAAAGAAAAGGAGCCACATGAGGCTCGATGTCTTTGAGCTTCTTAACGACTTTGGATAGATTTGGGATTTTTCTAGACAGTGAGCCTTCAAGGGCAGAAAGACCCATGGAAGCACCGAAAATCGTCAGATTCGGTTTGACTGTAATTCGAACGTCGGAAAGAATACTTCGGCATGTGGAGGTTGCGGCACTAAACAGAGTTGGATTTAGATGAATGTTCCCAATTTGGAAATTGTCCGTATTTATAGATAGGCTGATGTCCGAAAGGGAAGGGAGAATAGTGCGGAGGTCGTCGAAAACGACATCGGGAAGACCACAAATAGCTGCGTCACCCAGGTACCAAATGTTAATAGGAGATCAGACAGAGTGGGCAATATTATTAACGCTCAGAGCAAAAAGCTCAGGTCCTATGGGATCACCCTGCTGGACCCCGGGAGACGAAGAGACAGACACGTCGTCGAACATAAAAATGCTTGGGAAAGCATATGAGAGATGCAAAAAAAACCACTTCGTGGCAGCGCTCCAGCAGGTGGAATTGAATGCGTTCTAAACGTCGAGTTTAACCATGATTAACTCCTAAAACGATTCCAATAATTCACAAATCGAATGAACAGCCAGCGGTGATGGGGAAGTCAAATCTTTTGGATGACCGGGCCTTAGGCAAACTCCACCACTGCTTCCTAGAGAAAAGTTCCTCAGGGCTTTCAACAGCAAGTGTGGCAGGGGACGGCTGAGGTCTAAAGTCGAGGTGCTGAGAGGGATGTTTCTCCCTGACAGAATTCAAAACGGCTGGTTTCGGGAATAAAATGAAACTCGTTGAGGCGACAAGCCTGACAGCTCCACGAACAATGAGTTTGCTGTTTATCTTTCTGTCTGAGTAGTCGTCATCATTCGCAAAAAGGGGCGCGTTATAGGAGGTTGGACCAGAGGGAGTCTCTGAATTAACGAGATAGGCATTCAACAGCACTCGTCGTACAAGGGCAATTCTTGTTTGACGATCGTAGCAAGTGAGGGGGAAGAAGTTTTATTACAGATTCTGGATGGGACTAAAGAAACAAAGCAGAACACCTTAAGCCAATCGGATTGCCATCGGAAGGCAAAACATCATCAATTACAGTGGAAAAAAAGAAGCTGCTAGGATGCGAACAGCTTTACGGATTCTTGACGGAATTTGCCGGAGACGGAGGAGGAGTTTGGTGGATTTGAGAACGAAAAAGATAGAATGAGTCCAGAAATGGACTCTGAGAACGGGAAGGAATCTTGTGCTGAAGAGGATGCGGAAGAGTATACCCATTGAACACAAACACAGGATCTCCTTTCCTTCTTCCACCCCTTCTCTGGCACTTTCGACCTTCGAGAAGGTGCAGTCCAGCGCCTCTCGCTGACTAAATATCAGGAAAAGGTTGGATTGGCGAGTATGAAACAAGACACTCTCCAGAATCCTCCTAAGAACAGTTGACTGCATATAAGCCTGTAGAGACTTATCTACACCCATCTGTCTTAAGTACCGCTTTCTGGACCGCCTCAGGCCATACTTATTGCAGAGAAGAAGATGGGGGACCTCACCACCTCGTTGTGACACGCCTCAACTCGTTGAGGTCCCATTTGGGAGCTCGTTTCCGACGAAGTAAAGTACGCACCAAGAAGGGAGTCTTTCCCTTGAAACCATTGCTCACATTCGGAATGTGCCCAGTCAGCGCTTCCAGCTCGGCCTTTCTTGCGGCTATCTTAGCGGCAATGTTCTCCTCGGGGCAGGCCTCTGGGTGATTTCAATCATAGGATAACTCGCTACTCTAGTGCTCGTGTTGTTCAGGACACGGGGGCATCCTGACGGCGTAACCGCAGCGGCAGTCCTCCCCCGCGAGCCAGGAGGAGGGGTCTAGGCCAGCTTCTTCAGTGCATCTAACGATAGGTTCGAGCTAAAGCGTCGATTGAAGCACTCAAACAGGGTAGGCCACCCATTTCTGGGCATCCTGGAAGCTCTTCCCAACACTTGGGAAAGGGCGGATTTAACCCAGTCCTCCCAGGTCGTGCACTCAATCCCTTCTGCAATGGCAAGGACGATATTCTTGCTATCGGACGTCTGCCTCTTCGATGCGGTTGTCCATCCTTCTCTAGCTATACAGTATAACCTCCATTTGGGGCATCAATTTTGAAAAATTGCCCCAAAAATAGAGGTTTCCCCAAAAATGGAGGTCTGAAATTTTCTTTATTTTTATAAAAATTTTAATAGTTTTAGCCTCGGGAGAAGCAATGGTTGTTCCAAAGAATATCCATTGCGATCCTGAGGGGCAACGTCTTCTCGATCATCAGCAGCTTAAGATTATGATAATCATTTTCACTCAATTTAAAATAAACAAAAATTTTTTTATGTTTTAGCATATTTTTCATTAATTTATAAATAAATAAAGTATTTTTAAGAACATTTAAACATGTTTTCCACTAATTTTATTGATAATTAGAGTATTTTTCAAGTAGAAAAAAATTTTTATTCTATTATACACGAAAATAATCTGTTATTTTGTTTCCTGTTGCAGATTTCTTCATATGTATGCCCAATATTTTTCTGAAATTGTAATAGTCTTTTAACGCATCGGGAAACAAACGGTGAATATTCTCTTCAAGGTTATTCATTGCTGTTATCGTGTCCAAGTGTGAACAGTTGCATTCAGTTTGGTCATATATTGACTCATCATTATTTTCTTCTTCATTTTCAGCAATTACGTCTGCAATTATTATTATTATTATTATTATTTAAGCCAAAAACAGAATCACCGTCTTAACCATTAACTAACGTGATCAGGTGATTCCGACACTTCTCAACAGTCTAGCCATCTTTTCACGATGTCCAGACCGTGACCCCACACACTTTCTGTATGTACGGTGAAATGCTTGTGGTCCATCTCCACGATCCCTCCCACTTGCCTCTACAAGAGACTCCAGTGTTCGATGGACAATTTTCATGTCGGTATGGTCCTTCAGTATGTTTATGGATTTTTCTTGGATTTTCTCGATTTTTAGTTGGTTCGTTGCCGCCAGGTTACAGCCCCAAGCAGCACATGCATAGCCTATTGTTGGCTCGATATACTGCTTGTAAAGGGTCTCTACCCCTGGCGGACAAGTTCTCCCACAGTTCGAAAGAAAGGCTTTCACAAGATTGATTTTCTTTATACAAGTTGACACGATCGATTCAACATGAGGTGAGAAACAGAGGAAAGTGTCAAACGTTACACCCAATATCTTCTGTGTTTTCTTTTGTGGTATTGGGACTCCATTCAGCGTGACTTCAATAGTTTTCGTCCCCATCTTCCTGTTTTTCGTGAATAGGGTGACTGCTGACTTTTCGGAACATGCATGTAGTCTGTTTTCATATAGCCATCCATATAATTCGTCCAGTATTCTTTGTAGTCTTTCCTTCGCGTATTCGACATTTACATCCCTTGATGCGACAACTATGTCATCGGCATAGGAGAGTAGTATGTCATTATTATCCATAGGAACCGGGAGATCATTCAGAAACAAGTTGAAGAGGGTCGGGGATAAAGGAGAACCCTGGGGTACACCATTGGGCAAAAAGCGTGATCTTGAACTCTCGTTCCCGACGCACACTTTCCCACGACGTCCGCTCAAAAAATTCGCTATCCATAGCTTCATAGGTGTAGAAATATTTGTACCAAATATCTTTTGAATTAGGATCTTCCTTGGGACGGAGTCAAACGCTTTTTGAATGTCGATAGTGCATACAATTGATTTCTCCTGCAATTTCTTCTTTTTGTGTCCTTCATTTATGAAATCTGTTAGTGTGGTGAGGAAGGAGGTCGTTGACAATCCTTCCTTGAATCCATGTTGAAATGTGGATTGTGGGAGGAAAGGGCGAATATGTTTTAGGACCAGTTTTTCTAAGATTCTTGACAGCACACATATAAGGGATATTGGTGTCCAAATTTTCTTTCTCACTGTTAACTAAAAAATTTGAACTAGGAATCTGTTGCCGACAGTTATTAATTGTTTCCCAACAATTCGTTATTGTTTCAGGATTTAAATTTTGCCATGTTTTTCCAACAATTATTATGACATGACGAAGATTTATTTTTTTTAAATTAACAATTTGTAACTCAACGTCCTCAAAATAAAGAGTAAAATCCAATAAAGCGTTAAGATAATTGGACTTGAAAGATTTAATAATACCCATGTCTAACGGTTGAATTAATGAGGTTGTATTTTTTGGGAGAAAAAACAATTCAATGTTGGAAAGATGGATATATTTGTGACAGCTTGCGTTATCAAGTAACAAAACAATTTTTCTCTTTTGCGTAATCATTTGTTCATTTGTAATGGTGAGCCATGTAATAAATATTTCTGATGTCATCCAACTGTTTTTAGATGATGAATATGAAACTCCATGTTCTTCAGGGTTAAAGTTTTTCATACAACGTGGGGATTTATATTTTCCTACTAACAATGGCTTCAATTTTTCGCCACAAGCACTGACCGACAAAAGAATAGTGAATTTTTCTTTACTCCTTTTAATTCCGAAACAATCTTCATCCGAACTTACAAATGATTTTGAAGGTATCCTTTTAATATATAACCCAGTTTCGTCGCAATTAAAAATATTTTGAAGACCATATTCTTTTACGTATTCATCATACTTGGAAAAAAACATATCAAGCGAAGAAACATCGGAAGAGTTTTTCTCTCCACTAATTGTCTTAAATGACAACATATGTCTTTTCTTAAATTTTTCCAACCAGCCATTGGACCCTTTGAACGCCGAATAATTCAACATCCTTGCTACTTTGGAAGCAATATTTTTTAAAAGAGGACCGGACACAGGAATAAATTCTTCCCTTGTCTTGGTGAAAGCCTCAAAAACAATTTTATCCAATTTTTGGGATAAAGTATGAGGAGAGCGTTGAATATTTCTGGGAAAATCTGTTTGAACAGCCCCAGTATTAAAAAAATTGAGATAATTTTTTTTAATACGTGACACAGCGCCTAAAAACTTACATTAATAAAAAACCTTTACTAATTTTGTACTTATCTACAATATCTCGTTCAGTAAGATGTTTATTTTCACTTAATTCCTTGGCAATTTTGATCTTTAACTCAAGACTAAGCTTACGAGCCATAACAACAAGAATACAAAAATTACACGAGGCTTCCAAATGAAATTTTATATAATTAATTTTAATTTTAATAGCAAATATGTATATAAATTAAAAATCCTGTGCCCCACTTAGAGGTTCCGGTAATTTCTAAATTTGGAAATTACCGCATAAAAATTATATCCTTTTCAAACTACCCCAAAAATAGAGGTTTCCCCAAAAATAGAGGTTCCCCAAGCCAGAGGTCTGCCCCAAATGGAGGTTATACTGTATTATTAATAATAATATTGTTAGTTTGTTCTTGTCCAGGTAGAGCACACATCGAGATATTAGCACGTTGCATAACAGACTATATTGAGGAATGTATTATGTCGCGCCCCACGCTGGCGACCATACCACGCCGGCGACCAAGGTGACCTACATAGTTGACAGCGTGACCTACATTGTTTGACATTCAATTAAAAACGAAAATAATTTATTATAAAAAGGGTTTAGCGGAATTTTAATTAGAAAAATGGTATCTTCCAAAAGATGTTGTATTAGTATAGTCTCAATCCTTAGGTTACGTGAAAAATGACAGTGAATACCAAAATATTGTAAATGCACTACTCCAAATACCCGTACAAACTACATCCAAATTCGAAAAATACAATGTTAATAAAAAAGTGAATCAATTTATGATAATTGATGATCGGTATATTTGATATTCCTAATTCATAGTCTTTAATTAAAGGACGATAATAATCAAAAACACAAATTGGTTATCTGTTTCGACAATGAAATGGAGATGAAGACACTGGCATTCACTATTCACCAAGAATGCCACTGGGGAATACTAAAGCTTCATAAGAAGTGCTGTGAATTTTATTTTACTGTGAAACGCCCTATTATCAAACAAATTATAAAAGAATGCGAAATTTGTAAATTTGCTGCGCCGTTAAAAGTATTTTTCATTAAATTTAACACTGTGATTCATGAAATACTAGGTTATAATCTTATTTATAATTTAGATGAAAATATTGAGGCATCGTTTGTCCAAGATGAACTCAATAGTATTATTATTATTATTTTAACCCAAGAATCACCAACAGTTAATTAGGGTAATTAATTAGGTGATTCCAACAATCCTCAAAATCTTTCTCAGCTTTTCCCGATGTTGGACTCTGGACCCAACGCAAGTGCAGGACGGGCGGGGAGCAGTTTTTGTGAGGAATTGGATCGGGGTGATGTGCTTCTGATTGTTGAAGTCTTTTGGCAGGTGGTCTTGTTGGATGGCTAAGAAACCCTTTCCATCTTTCTTAATAAGTAAATTTACGATGCATTTATTTTTAGAAACGAATAATAAAATTTTTAATTTCACTCCTCCAGACATGAATTCATCTTATTTTAAAAGAATGAATAAAAAGATGGGAGTACACAGGTCAAAATATGATTTTGAAATAGGGAATGAGGTATAATTGAATAATAACAGTTTAGATTCGAATCTTAAAAGATTGTGGGATGAATCCGTCATTGAATCCCCATATGAAGAAAAGGGAAAAGTAAAAAATATAATGTCTAATAAAAGATTAATGGTTAGTTGTCTTTCCAAACATTTAGATTGAATTACGAAATGAAACCAAGATAGTTACTATGAATAGAGTTAAAAAATGTTAAGGTTTTTGAATATTTTGCAATTATCTTGAGTCAGTAATTAGTGTCAAACTATATGGGTCACCCTGTCAACTATGTAGGTCACCTTGGTCGCCAGCGTGGTATGGTCGCCAGCGTAGTTCGCGACATATTATAATATTCACATAATGTGCAACTATGAGTTTTCAATCTAAAATTATATAATGGATTCCAACTTTCTAAACATTTTAATTTAATGTTTATTTAAGAGTAACATATGAAGAACATTATTCCGTACTTAGTCATTTTTATAGTTCTACTTTCCTGTTCGACTAGCCATTGACAAAATAAATGACTTAACACTGCTAGTTGATTTCTACACAGATGACTGAGTGCCATAATGATTAAACTATTATTGATGTTATTATTGATGATTTAACGTTATTTCTATCAAGATTTATTTTTAATTATAATTAAATTTTAAGCTATAAAAAGTTCCTATGCCAATCAATTTATAGTTTTTATTGCAATGGAATTAATTCAGCCATCTTGTTTATTCAATTTATTAAATCAAAAAAGTACATTTCCTTGGTTGAGCAATAAAAATTATTTAGTATTGTATGGTAAGTTCATTTATGTTTAATATTAGATGTACGCACTAAAGAAAGCTATTATCGAAATCACATTAAATCTGCCAAATTAGCTAAAAAAGTAATCTTTCTATGAAAAACTATAGGTAAAATTCAACAACGCACAAATAAATGTGCTCAATTATAAAGAAGATTTGAATTGTAAAATTCATGTAATAATATATGATAATAATTCCGAAAAATTTTCAGATACATGTTTGAAACGCATTAATTAACTTTTAGCTGCTGCTACCCAATTTGCGCAAGTCTGTTTGAAAGCCGGTACCTTGAACAAAGTTAAAATTTTATTTGGTTGAATGTTTTTAATTGATAGAAACAAAATTATAGGCGGATATGAGCTTTTCTCCCGACTTTACCCTTATTTAAGAAGTCAAAAAACTATATGGATTCCAAAGGTCTTAAACAACAATTGTTTTTTACATAATATACACTGATAAATCTGATTTAGCAGGAATTAGAATATATAAATACGTTTCCGTTTGAAATCATTTACAAAAAATTATATGTTGGAACAAAATTTCATACTTCTAATTCTTTAATTAAAAAACAAATGAATATCAACATATTTATAGAAATTTCAGATAAATCTCATCTACCTTGGTATATAAACTATTAATATAATTTATTACATTTTAGTGAAAATTTGTCAAACGACAAAATAATGTTATCAGTGTCCTCATCAGAAGAGTTTCTACTTAATTTGAAAAATGCGGTACTTAAAATCTGTTAAGATTTAATTATTTTTATTCATAGATCGGGCTATAAAAGAATTTAAAACAGTTTTGGTATATTCTTCAAATGAAAAAAACGTTCATCTAGTTTATTCGGTCATTATTGGATATTTAATTTTGATTGATAATCTTAACTACAAGGTGATAATCTGAAATAAATTTTTAACTGTATATTTTTAGGAGGCATATGGAATTCTTATTAACAAAATTGAAAATTTTAGATTATCCGAAGAAAACATCAAAAAACTTAATTAACTTTATTGGGATTTTTTCGTTGGATTTGTTTCAGTTATTTTTATAAGTTTTAAGAAATTTATATACGTAGCGTTATTGTTGATAGGAGACTCCATTCAAATAATTCATTATTCTCGTTTACTCTCAATTCGTAAAAGCATGCATTAAATTAATTTTCCACGCGCACAAACGTTCAATCACCATACTGATTTGCAGCTTTATACTCTTCTAAATTAATTTTTAAGGAAATACGATCTTTGAAAAATATTCAATGATCCTGAAATCCGGCAAATAGGTTCATCATTTCTGATGATTCCCATAATATTTTTTAAATAACTTCCTTTTTTTTAACCTGGAAATACACAAATTGAATTCTGAATTTTGATAACTGAATAGCGTTGAACTTAAAAGAAAAAGACTATAACATTTTAGAGTGATGTTGAACTTGAAAAAAACCTGGAACCATTTTGAAAAAACGGTTAAAAAATATTAAAAAATCTGCATCTAAAACATATTTATAATTTTAGATTCTTCATATAAGACAGTTTTAACTATAGTATTTATAGATTAATTTTAAATATTTCAAATTGCGTGCAATCTCGGGACTTTTTTGGACGACGATTCTTTGAGGATTGGAATCGGACAAAGACTTGGACTAGACGTTTGCCAGGAGCACCGATGCCGCTGCGGGAAAACGGTCGATGCGAAGGGATTGCACCCGCTATCCTGCAGGAGATCCGCCGGAAGAGGACCACGTCACGCCGCTCTGAACGACGTGATCGTCAGAGCTCTGAAGGCTGCAGGCTTCCCAGCACAGCTTGAACCAGTGGGTCTCGATCGAGGTGATGGAAAGAGACCTGACGGGATGACTCTTTTCCCTTTCAACTCCGGACGATCTTTGGTCTGGGACGCAACTTGCGTCGATACTTACTCAAGCACGAATCTCCTTAAATCGGTTCAGACACCTGGAGCAGCTGCCTCAATCGCGGAAAACCTTAAAACCAAAAAATATTCCTTCCTCGGGGACCGCTACAGATTCACCCCTGTTGCGGCTGAGTCATCAGGAGCTGTTGGCCCAGCGACTGCCGAGTTCTTGCGCGAACTCGGAAGAATGCTCGCCACAAAGAAAAATGATCCTCGTGAAGGAGTATGGCTAAGACAAAGGATCGGAATAGCCATACTCCGAGGGAACTCGCTTTCCATACAGGCAGCGGGCTTCCTCAATTGATTTCTCAAATCAATCTCTTCTCTGAATTTATTAACTGACTATATTAAATTTTTTCTTTAAAAAAAAAAATATTTCAAATATTAAAATTATATGGCTCTAAATTTTCTCGGGTTGCATTTTATCGTCGTTACGTAAACAAAAGTATTTTTGTAAGAACTTATAAAGTGTATAAGGAAATTAATTTTTAAATAGAAATTAGCAGATTCAAAAAACAATGGATTCGGTGAGTTTTATGCTACATTGATAAAATAAAATTGCACATTTATTAATAACTTTGTAATAATAATTCCGATTATATTAAGTCTATTAAAGAGGAACAGGAAATAAGATTAATCAATTTCTTTATCCATAAATTTTTTCCTCGAAAATGCGATCCAGTGCTAATACAGATTAACAAAAACTTCCAACCTTTGAGGGTTCGCTTGGTCCATTTTTATAAATAATATCCACAAGTCTTTGCCCTATTTCAATTCTCATCTGCATAATATAATCCCGAAGATCTACTCATATGATAATAAACATTTAATCAGGTCTACCTTGTTTTTCTGAACTACTTGGAGCTTTATAGACAGAGTTAAGAGGAAACTTCGAATCGCCAGGAATAGAAAATGTTTGAACAGCTTTAGCATTGAGCTGTTTAACTGCGCTCGATTTTTCTTTCTGTTTGGCGATTATTTTAATGCATTCTGAAACGTAGAGGATACCATAAATGAATGTTCTATCCGAGTGAGACTCAATTTCGTATAATTTATGTAAAACGTTGGGTCGAAAATAGGAAATTACTACGTCTACAATATCCTCTGTTTCTTTATTGCCTGTTAAATTTATTTTTAATTAAATTAATTAACTTATTATTGGGGCTGGTCCTCTCGCGTTGGTTTTTAAGGGCATAATGGCAAAATCGCCAATTGATCTTCCATCATGTTTAATTGGGCAGTTAAAAGCCTAATTTAGTAAACTTAGAGACCATTAAATAGAATACTGGCATTTGTAGAAGTGTCTAAAAATATTATAGTAATTAGCACAACCAGAAGTGAAAAATACTAATTCCAATTATTAAGTTTATTTTAAATTTTATTATTTTTAATTATAATAAAAATATTTTGAAAATATTTAATTCAACTTTATATTTCTATATATTCCTAATTTTTATATGGAATTTTTATCAATCAAACTATCTTTTTTAGATAAATAATTAGTTTCAATTGAAAAAAATCAAACTATCAAATTCAACGAGCTAGGTTCCAGCAGGCAGAGATTAGTTTCATCTAAGAATGGTCAAAGATATCTTTTGAAACAGCTAAAAGGTTTCCGCTCATAATTTATCATGAAGTTTTCATTAAATTTTGAAGCGTGTAGATAAAAACATTTTAACTTAAAAACACGGACGAAGCAGGATGTTTGGTTCGGAAACAGCATAATGTCCAGGAGATTACTTAGGATGCTGCCTTTAGCATAAAACTGCAAGTTCTGAAAGCCATGGCTGATGCTGTAGATCACTCTGACAAAGCAGAGTGGGCCAACGAGGTTGTCAGACTTTCTCGCCAGAGCTTTAATCGGATTCCTTGGAATAGATGGCCCACTATAACGGATACTTTCAATGAAAGTTTGTGACCTCAAAGTCTATATCCGATATCAAAACATTCTCAGAGCTACCCTGTACAATGAATCCTACCAACAGTTATTCTTATGAAGCTCTCTCACAGAATAATGAAATATCCAATTTTAGAAATTTTCTTGAGAAATTTGATTTCCAAATTGGGAGAGTTCAGAGTCTTCCCCGAACTAACCGGCTTGCCACTGATTAAAAAGCTACTATTTGAAATGAATCTTGCAATGAAAAAATATTTGAAATCCTATCTTTCTACGAACTTGAAATTTCAGACATTATTTATGCTGTTCAAATTTCTTAGAAAACATATCAAATTCTTCTCGAGCAAGCTGCAAATTTGTTGAAAGTTCATCTGAAAAAATTGAAACATTAAAAAATATGTCTTTGGTCAATAATTTTCCTAATTTGACTGCAAAAAGTATGGAGTGGAAAAAAACATATGGCTATAAAAAGTCAAAAGAAGGAGAGGTTGCTAGAATCTATATTTTAATTTCTGACAAAATAAAGATCCTGGAAAAGAAGCGAAAGTTAAAATTATTTCTATTTTGTTGACCAGTAGGTAAAGAGAATTTTCTGAACCTATCTGTCGTATTTTCTAGGAGTTGTCTAAGATACTTATGTTTTGCAGCCATGCAGGGACATCGGGATGTGAGTACAAAACGACTTTAATGTCAAAAGGGCAAGAATGGTGACTCCATTTAGGCGTTTATTGTCTCCACGGTAAAGCCCAACAGATTCAAGTTTTGTCGGCAGCTTTTTTTTAATGGAGAAAATGTTGCGGGACATGAAAGAAAAGTTATAGAGCAGTTACATTTCCCAATGGAGAAATATTCTCGAATTTAACGAGATTAAGTGCCTATTTTTGTGATTCATGAAATGCAACAGTACCAAGAAGTCTAAAGGACTCTTTCGGGTCGTCCCTTCTTTTGGCAATTCTTCTCCCCAAACAGCGTAAGAAACAAAGCGACTTGGAGCCAAAGACTCCAGAGGTCTCAACGGCGATGGGCGTGAAAATAAGACCGTATTTCCGGATTTTAGGATTTTCAGCACGATTAAAAGCGAAGCTTTGGTCGACGGCCGACATGGCTAGGTTCCAGTTGGATAATGTGTCACAGCAGGTAGAATCCCATATAAGGGATTTTCCCTGTTTGAAGGGGAATGTAGTTAAGCCGTCAGGGCGTTTGCCGTCACCTCTGTTCAAACCGACAGTTTCGAGGACAGATGGCACCCCGGAGGCTTCGAGGGATCTCTTCACAATGTCATTCAGTTAACTGTAGCGAGGCGGACGGCCTGTACTACCGAGGCATGCGAGGGGATGTAATCCAAACTCGTCCAAACTCCTTAGGGCTTTCAGCACGACGGGTTCTGTGGCAACAAAGGAATTGAAAGCAAGGGAGTCAGGGGACGGCTGAGGTCTAAAGTTTTTGGGCTGAGGGGGATGTTTGTCCCTGAGAGAATTCAAGACGGCAGGTGTAGAAGACAAAAGGGAACTTGTTGAAGCGACAAGCCTGACAGCACCGCGAACATCGCCATCCAAAAGTTTACTATTCACCTTTCTGCAAAGATAGTTATCATCGTTTGCCGGTGCAGGCGCTTGATTGGAAGAATGGCTAGTGGAAAGCTCTGATTTAGCGAGATAGTCCTCAAGCCGGTAAAAAGAAAAACAATTCTGATCGTACAAACCCACTTTTTGTTTAAAAATCGTGGCTAGCGAAGGAGAGAAGGTTTTATTACGGTCTCTAGATGAAAGAAACCCGAGGCCAAAAAAAGCAAAACAGAACAATTTAAGCCAATCGGATTGCCCATCAGAAGGTAGGGTATTATCTATTGCGACGGTCAAGGAGGAAGCTGCCAGGGTACGAGCAGCCTTAGGGATTCTTGGGGGGATTTGCCGGAGACGGTGGAAAAGTTTGATAGATTTGAGAACGAAAGAGATAGAACAGGTCTCAGAAATGGGGACGGAATCGGGAAAAGGTCAGGAGAGTGGCAAGAGCAAGAAATTGCAAGAGGGGATGGCAATAATGAGGCGCCAGAAAGGCAGGCGCGACAGACTCAGGTTGGAAGGCGTTCTGACGTGCGGCGAGCTTGAGAAACACATGAAAGATGAAAGAACTGCGTACAAGAAGAATAAAATCGGCCTTTTTTATTTTTGTTAACCACGTTGCAGATGATGCAGAGAGAAACAGAGTTGCGAATAGGATTAGGAAAATTCATAAAAGAATACAAGATCGAAACAAATAGTGGATTGAGAAAAGATTACTGGAGGAAAGAATAAGAAGGGGTGATAGAAACAGAAAAGCAATTTACTTGATAAAATAGAATAACACCACAACAGCAAATAACAAAAAAAGATATCGAGCTTGTAACGTAGCCAAAATAATCTCTTTGATAGGGAAGCACAGCTAGAACTCCTTCTGCATGAAAGGGGGTGTAATCCGTTGGCATCGACTTTATTACAACATCGGCATTGACACCCTCGAACAAACATTAAGTCCCAAGCGCATTGCTACGCTAATCCTCACACAGTCATTATCGAGAAAAGTTCCAGGCTGAGAACAAGGAAGGGCATTAAGCCACGCACCACTTTCAGGTCTCAGGCTGAGAACCACTGCCCTAGACTGAAAATTAAGAATTAATAGATGGGGCTTATTCGGTCACATCTTAAGAATGACAGGAACACTCTAGTTAATCTCGTGGTGGAACACTTCTACGGACCCATCCTGGATCGACTTTGAGGGGAAGACCACGGACTACGCTTCTAACTGTTTGAAATCAAAATCTAACCCGGATTGGAAAAGGGCTGACATCAATTGATGGCTTTTCAGATTCAAAAAAAACAATGTAAAATTGGGCCGGGTCAGATAAGAAAATTCCGTTAATGATTGGGAAATATTAGAAACCCAGATGTTTTAAAAACGTTAAAATTGAGAAATATTTCAAATACTGTCATTCCTCAAAAGCATAGATGACTGACAAAATTTTATTGAATAGCTTTATCAATGAGATATGGAATTAAAAAAGGAAAAATTCTTTTAATTATTGACCAATGCCCATTATATAAAATATTAATCAATTAAAATTTATTGAAATTATTTTTTCCCCGCCGAACACCTTAACAAAATTGCAATCAATAAATCAAGAAATAATTCGTTCCTTTAATACTGAATTCAACCGCATGTAGGCAGAAATATGAAGTTTTATCACGAACAGAAATCTGTAAACATGTCTATGTTAAGTTTAGTCTTGTAGAAAAAATTTTACTTAAAAGTAGTTTAAAATTGAATTTTAAATATAAATCAAACAACTCAATTTAATATAGTTTTTCAACAATTAACTTATAAAATCTTATATTTCTAGTCCACTTTTGAGCTACGATATTTAATATTATTTTTCCGGAGAAATATTAAATCTAACAAAAATATGCAAGTGTTCCATGATTTTTTGAACCATTGTAGTTTTAGACGTACCATCAGCTACGTCATATATCAGTATATAGTAATCAATATATAAATTACAAAGGAAAATCAAATGAAAGAAAATAACAAGAATCAATAATCATCTCCACGACTAACTACTTCTTTACAGGTGGGGCGCAAAAGAACAGTATGTTCAAACTGTGCAGTATAGCATCCTTCGATGTCAACAAGAGGAGGATAAGACTCCACCATTCCACAAGATGTTAGTAATTTCAGCGGAACCTGATACCGAATAAATCCGTTGTCCACTAGCCACCGTTTACAAAATGGCAAAGTATTAAAAATCGATTTTATTTGTCGAAATAACTTTTTAGCCGATTCCAATCTAAAACTCAATTCAACGACTAAACCTTGGCTGTGAGTAAGTGATGTCGGGATTGTGCATGTAATGAGAGCATTCTCCACAGTCCACCACATGCCCTTTTCCCGTAGATCCAAACGTCTCGATGGCATAGCACTCGTTTTCCTTGAAATTTTTTAATACTAAAAACCTCCATTTTCTCTTTACTGTCGTTTTTGACTATTGGGAGACTCTTTCCGGCATGAATCCTGTACTGATTAACTGTATGTCCATTTAAGTTCCGAATGCATTTCACAGGATAGACTTTACCCCTGATTTCAACTTCGTGTGCTTCCATTGTTTCCTGAATAGCTTCTCCGATGTCACTGAACCTCGCATCAATTCCGGCTTCCTTATAAAAAGGTTAAATCATCTATAATTACTCGTATTCCACAATTTGTAGCCTCTTTTACTGCCTCGAGAAGATTATCATATGTGGGATTGAAGGTCTTGGTAAAGGCACAGTCGATTATTCGACCTATAACAAGTTAAATGTACGAAAAAATTAATATCAATAATAATGTTTAAAATAAATACCATTTACGTGTGTACCAAAGTCTATTTTACAAACATCGTCATATCGCAAGACAGTCTCGTCAGACGGGTTTGGGGTATAGTGAGCTGCGCAGTTGTTAAGGGACACTCCCGTAGGAAACGCTATCCCACGCTTTAACTTATCAGCAGAAATAAGTCTTCTAACAGTAGATTCCAATTCTTCACTAAAAAAAGAAAATAAAGGGAAACCCACCAAATATCAATCATTTTCATTCCAGGCTTAATAAAATCATTAATATATTTTCTAGTTTCTCTGTGAACTTCAGCGGCCTTGCGAATATCATTATAGTAATCATTGTTAACACTGTCCCTATCTTCAGCACCTTCTCTCACAGTTCTATAAAAATAGTAAATGAAAGTAAATAATCTCCAACCTTTTATACTCTAAACATTCTCCTGGATTGAATATTCCGTCAGGAAATAATTCATCGACAGGAATTTGATGAGGTTTTGGCGAAATAAGTTCTTGTGGAGATTCCTTATTTAACGGATCTTCAGTTGTCTTAGAGCTTTTTTTATTTATTTTTTTCTTGGAAGTATTTATAACTTTGTCATTTGCGATTTGACTGTCTTGTATTTCTTCCATTAAAGTTTCTTTAAAGAATAGAGAAAAGTGATACCAGAATATAAAAAGCATGAAGAAATTAAATAATTTTTCACGTTTTTAAATAATAATAAAATAAATTTTTTAATAATTAATTCTTAACACCTTATTTGTTTTTCTATTGATAATGTAGTTATGGCGGGTGCAAGAAAGGTTAACTTCCTGAAGGCCTTCCTGAAGAACGCAGGAGAATGCAAAGGCCTATATGGCCAAACAACATATATAACCAATACTTGGAACCTACGATCGGATATACGTGCGGAATCTGGGGAACAAACTTAAGTGCAAACAATCAATCAAAAATCGACAAAATTCGGTTGAAAGCGACAAACCTGCTAAATACTTTTTCCGATAAAGAGATTATCCCAAAAGCCTGGGACAACATCATAAAGTCATCTGCAATCCATCTACGAGAGGTTCGTCCTGAAAATCCCCGTCCGTACCGAAAATGCGTCGGGACAACGGCGGAACATCGGGAGAGGCTGCGCGAACTGCTGAGGGAGGCTGGGATCACCTGAATTCTTCTTTCTTTTGTCTATGACGGTGGTTTTCTGGTTCAATAAATAAAAATAAACAAAAATTCTAACTTCTGCCGTCTATATTTACGATGTTACTCCTGGCTGATACTCTGTTCGTGTGCTGCTGACATTAGAAAAATTATCTATGATTTTTCGACCATTGGATGATCGCTTAACTCTTAGAAATGCAGTACAATGCGACCTCAAATTGGAGAAATTTTTCCTTTATTTTTGAGGTTTTCCCCATAAAAAGAGTTTTCTCCTCATTTCCTTGTTAAATCAAGATAACCAATTTTCGAAAATATTTTTGTCATCAACGCGTTTCAAAATAATCATATTCAATGCCGATTTCTTTCAGATTTACACCTTTTAATACTCTTGGTAATTTCGTACGCCCATTTATAAGCTGTTTATCTTTTTCTACTCTGTTACTGCAACACTAAAAAGGTTCATACGTTCTTTTCTTATTTTATGTTTGTTGTGTGATTTGTTTCTTTCAACAAAACTTTTTTTAATAGTTTTATAAAAGAATGCAGTTTTATCACAGCTGAAAATCTTTCTTCAGCTATAGTTTTCAAGCAAATCATTGAAAATCGATCGTAAGTTTTCCGCAACTCTTTTATCGGCTGATCGTGATTTGCCTTTCGACCTGGAATACGAATAATCTTGTAAACTTTGGCATCACTTTGTATCCAATTATTTCTTCGGATGTTGAGAAGGCATGAGCTAGAATTCTTTTCTTTTTAAGTCGATATAGCATTCATTTATAGATGTTAAAGCCTTTAAATCATTTTATTCTTAGGACCAGACTATATATCCTTGCAAATTCTGCCTAGGGAGGATGAGGTCCCTGGTCGAGTGCATCGGCATCACGGGACGTTTGTTTGATTTTTACCGTGGTTCTGGCGGTTAAATAAATAAACAGGTTAAAAATTCAATTTGTTCAACTTGCGTCAATTTCCTCATCTATAAAAAATGTCTTTTCGATAATATAAATAATTAATTCAAAGAATTGAAACTAATCCTGAAAAGGTAAGATCGATATTAATTCTCCTCTGTTTTGAAGAATTTAAATAAAATCTAGTCTTTTATAAAAACTAAATTCGTTAGTGATTACAAAAATCCTAAAAAATGAATTAAAATCGCAAGCATGCAAAAAAATGATTGCTAAATTCCAAATCGAAATGAAGTGATGCTCTTTTGGTTTCTAAACTATTCGGTAACTCTAGAAAAAGTTGCCAAGTGTCTTCACCAACCAGGTAGATGCCACTGCGTTATCAACACCGTCTCGTTTAAGTTATTTCCGAAAAAGAAATGACTTGATATCTAAAAAATGTACCTGAGATGTTATTTAAGTTACATTATTAACCGCAAATAAAATCGCAGATCCCGGCGTTCGGGAACTCAATTTCTTTAATCGAATTGGTGTTGGAAAGTATGTCTACAAAGTAAACCCTAAAACTACAAAACCAAAAAAAAGTTTTAATACGTTTAATTTGTTCAATATATTAAAATTTAACGAATCATATGCAAAATTTGCAACGACTTAAGAGCGTGATTCTGAAAATTTGTTTGAAAATATAAACAATATGATTTATTGAATTTAAATTCTTCGATAAGCATTTCTATATATCGAAATCTATTAATCCCATTTTTTTCTGGATTGTAAAAAACATTTGGGATAAAACATTTACAACTATAACACAATTATTATTTAAAACATTTTTAAATAAATCATTTATGAATTATTATAAAAATAAATTTAAGAAAAATTTATGAAACTTACTATCACATTTAATGATCTTTAGAAACGAATGTTTAGAATCGATTCGGCACATGATCTTAACGTATTATCAATGGAATGCAATATTTTATATCGTATAAAACAGGGCGAGCATCTCAATAAGTATAATAGTTTGAGGAGGGGAATGCAATATTTGAGGAGGAAAAGGGTCTCCATATTTTATATATTCTAAGTATTGCACTATGGAAGATAAACTTACTTTTTTGCAAACTCAATTAACAATCCTTGCTTTTTTGCCATAAGATAATTTGTTCCTTTGACAACTTGATCGTTGTAGCTTTCAATTTTGATCTGTGGACGACTATATATTCTATGGCGTTCATAATACTGTCATTGAATAAATATTCATTAAAGATAAAATATTTCTTTTTGATCTTTCTATTTATCACTTAAAGCAGGTGTTCTCAACCGGGGGCGAATCGCCCCCCTAGGGGCGAAAATTTTGAACAGGGGGGCGATAATTTTGTACAGGGGGGCGATTTTAAAATAGCACGCTGTTTTTACATTCTTGTTTGGTATCTAAGATGTCTTCTCGCTCAAATAAGAAAAGTCGTCATTATCAAAACGAATATTTAAAATATGGGTTTATTCAAAGTACTGAAGATACAAAACAGCCTTATTGTCTTATTTGTCAATGTTCTTTCTCAAATGAGGCGATGAAGCCATCACGATTACAGGATCATCTAAAACGCAAGCACTCGGATAAAATGTCAAAGCCGATTGAATATTTTCAAAATTTAAAATACAATTTTGAAAATAAGAAAACGATCAAATCGTTATTCACAAAGCCAGTACATGATGGTTATTTAACATTTATTTATATGTAGTTGTGGGTGCGCACATCGCTTCTTATAAAATTGCTGAAATTATTGCGAAAACTTCCAGTTCTCATACTATCGCAGAAAATGCAATAATTCCATTACTGGAAGTAATAATATCGGATGTAATGCATCAAGATGCTTCTAAAATTATTAAAAGTCTACCTCTTAGCAATGATTCGATTATTATTATTATTTAAGCCACACAAAATCACCGTCTTAACCATTAACTAACACGTTCAGGTGATTCGTCGAAGAATTGATGAAATGGGTGACAATGCAAAAGAAATCCTTATTGAAAAACTGAAGCGAAGTAAGTTTTCATTACAAATTGATGAAAGCGTCATTGTAGATAGCAAAGCTGTTTTAATGGGATTTAAACCCGACATAGAATATTTAGCGAGTAAACATCAATATCAAGGGTCTCACTAATAATTTTTAATAAAAATTCAATTTTTTACATTTGATTTATTATTTTATATTTTGATTTTTGAGTTATATACAAAAAACAACCAATTAAGGGACAATGCCCAAAAATTTTTAAATTGTATGTGGACAAGGGGGCGATAAAATTTCAAAGGAGGGCGATAAAATATCTAAGGGGGCGATGAACAAAGAAAGGTTGAGAATGCCTGAGTTAAAGGACTTACTCAGTACCCTATGCGATTTCAAAACAATATTTACATGATGCATCTGCGTAATTTTTCTTGAAATAAGATTGTTTTTGTGATGTTTATACATTTACATTAGGTCATTCTTGAATGATATTTATGTTAAACTTCATTAAAAATGAATTTGTAGTTTATGATTATATTTCATAATCCGAACAGCAAATATTTTTCCAGAATCATCCAATACATTGCATTAGCAATGGAGCAACTGTTTCTATTAATCCTTTAGTAAATTCGTCAAGATTTTAAACAGGGATAATCTTAAGAAGTTTTACTTTAATGCATAGGTAACTCTTATTTAAACACTCTTTAATCGTGTTTAATCTAAAAACGATCCATAACAATTTATCATCAATCAACTGAGAATCAATTTCGCCATCTTCGAATCTGTGACCTGATTAAAGTTTTTGAAATAGATAAAAAAACCTTTCCTAACAATAGGACAGTAAAACATTTCAGAAGACGGATAAGTCCAATTTTTTGAATCAAAAGAGAACATTGGAATACTTGACGTTTCTTTTGTTTTTTTAGATTACAGAAATTCTCAAAAACTGTATCCTTACTAAGATCTGGAATCTATTTTCTAAGATTTCATATTATCGAAAACCATATTCCAATCATTTACAATCTCTATACTGTTCTGTGCAATTGGAAACCTTCCTTCTGATGGGTTAGAGATTTTCGCATTATTATTTAACTTCTCTCTTGATATTGGACAAAAAACTTCATTTAAAATATAATTAATTAGAAAACTAAGAAGCAGAATTGAATACCAGCTTCGTTGAGAGACGCATGTGACGTAATTACTGTAATGCAATTTATTCAAAAAAAATTAATTGTTATAATTTTGATAACTTGTTCGAAAAATGTTTCTATCATCTTGGGACGTATTATTTGAAATTGAAGTGGGAAAAATCAATCCGTTGAAGAATGGCTGAGAATAATTAGAAACTGTGAACAATCGAGGAGCTACTGACTGAGATGAACCAAATAGAGAGTGAAACACTTGGCCATTGAAAGCCGAGTTTTTAAATGGAAGGTCTCGATGAGTAATGCTGCTACTTCCACCAAATACAGTATTCATTGAGTCAAAACAAGGCCTCTTATTGGAAGGTAAAGGAAATCTTAGAACATGTGGTTCATATTGGGTATCCTGACAAAGAGAACGTACCGATCCTTCTATGAGGACTAAAGAGGGCGGTTCATTCTCAACTTCTAGATTATTTATATCTTTATCCTCGTCAGAATCTTCAATAACAATAACATCGTCTCCATTCTTCGAAATATTGACCACGCTCTCAGTTATCGGAGTCGGTTCTTTATTTTCAGTGGTATCAAAAATTTGTGAGGGATTCACTGAATCAGAACCACGCCTCTTATTGGAGGATAAAGGAAATCGTAGAATATGTGGTTCATTTTGGATATCCTGACAAAGAGAACGTACTGATCCTTCTATGAGGACTAAAGAGGGCGGTTCATTCTCAACTTCTAGATTATTTATATCTTTATCCTCGTCAGAATCTTCAATGACAATAACATCGTCTTCATCCTTTAAAATATTCTCCACATTCTCAGTTATCGGAGTAGGTTCTTTATGTTCAGTGGTATCAGAAATTTCTATGAAAATCAACAATAGCAAGCAACCTTTAGCAGATTCCATTTTATCTGAAACACGGTGCCAAAGCCCATTCTCATCAAACCTAACAGATCTCACGTGATTTTGAGTCTGCATTAAAATGAAGGAGACGTATCTTATGGAATAATATAGTCAAAACACAATACTCGTCAATCTTCACGTAGCAAAAGTCAATAGGCCGAAAACAGATAGGACAGCGCCAATTAGGTCTTTTCTCATTCATTGTGAGAAAAGTATGGGCATCAAAACATTGAATGTGGTCACATTGCGTTGACCTGACCGGAAGAGACAAACGAGTCTGGGATATCTACACATGTAAATAAGGATTTTGAAACAGGACATAGGAGAGAGAGGTATATATCAGTCACAACAGGTTCGTCAGTTTCATTGTTTCCAGAAAGACGTTCAGTGACTGAAAAGTCACTTTATTAGGTCAATACTCCATTTCTGAGTCTGTTCAGTTGTTATTAGAGATCGAGATTGTATTTTATTTATTAAATCGTTGGCTGATAATTTTTTGACAACAAAAATTCCCGCGTAATATTGATCCTAAAAAAATATATATAAATTACTTTTTCGCTAGAACTGTTACGGACAAATAAAAAATTTGTGCTATTAGGACGTGTAATTGTCACCAGAGTCACATCAACAGGAATCCGCGGGCGTTTCCGTACTTCGTTTTGTCGCTTGATAGGGAGGTATGGCTAAATAAAAGGTCGACTTATATAGAATACTGGAAGATCAACAGATTTTGAGTTGAGTTTACACGTTAAAGTTGACGGATATTTATCACGCAAAACATTTGATTCCAAAACGCCAATTCTAAAATTATTAATTTGAACTGAACCTAAGTTGTACTTGAAATTCAGTCCTGAATCCCATATAGTCAAAGAATCTGTATTATAAAAATGAAATATCAAAAATTATTTTATATTGAATAAATATTATTGATAAACATATTTTTTTAAACTTTTTAAAAAACAATTACTTTAAATCTGGGAAAGTATTGTAAATTGACTCTGTAAAAGTAAATAAGTTTCTGCTGTCACCGTCAGTTATATTATCACCTAAAATAATGTATGACAGAAATACCATTTTTGATTAAGGTTGGGAATAAAACTGTGTAAAGGTTTTCATAATAAGGAATGTCTTCAAATTTAAGAGAATTCAAATCTATCGGAGGAGCAACTTGTACTGTAGGAAATATCGTTTTTATTGGAAATATAGCATTATCGCTATTGCTAAAATAAAATTTGTTATCAGGTGTACTCAAAAATAGATTTTATTTCTTTCAGAAAATCAGGATTGTAAACTGTTTCTAAATTATCACAAATTCGTTTCAACAAATCATCTTTATTTCCAGAAATCTTTGCATGAATATAATGACAAAGTTTTTGCAAATCAACTTTTCGAAGTTGCCTGAGTAATATCTATTAAAATTTCAATATTTGATATAAACTATATAAGAGGCCAAAATTTCATTTCTCAACATTTTAAAACAAAAATTTCCAAAAGTCTCACTAAAGTGCTTTAATAATATTAGTCTATTTAGCTAGAAATCAATACTTAAAAAATATTAAGAATAATTAAATCAGCTTATTTTATATAACAAATTAATTATTAATCAATGGAAACTGGTTTAATTAAAATACTAAAAATGTATATAAAACAATAATTAATATATAATGCATATTAAATTTATCTTTGTTATAAATAAATTAATTTATTATATGAATTTTATTTTAAAAATATAAAAATTATTAAAATAAATAAAGAAACTTTTATGTGCTTGGATCGTGTTTTTGTTGTTTCTGCCTTTCGCTCTCCTATCGGTTAATTTTTTTAAATCACACATTAAATAATGTTTTATAATTTATTTTCCACATTTATAAAAATTCAAATTATAAATGTTCTAGGCTCTTTTAATGGATTATTATCAAGCTGTGGTCCAGTACAGTTGAGTGAGGCTGTTATATCATATGCACTAAAAGAATGTGAATGCGATCCAAAAGATGTGGATGAATTAATAATGGGGCATGTTCTGACTGCCGGTATATTTTTGTTAATGATTACTTGTAGGCTTGGGTCAAAACCCAACACGACAATTATCACTTAAGATAGGAATTCCAAACACATCTCCCGCGTATAGTGTTAACATGTTGTGTGGATCTGGGCTACAAGCCATTATTCTTGGATTCAAATCGATCAAATATGATCAGATGAATGTGGTTGTCGCAGGTGGAATGGAAAGTATGTCAAATGTTACGAAAATAATTAAAACTAATTAAATTAAGGCCCCACATACTTCCAATCTCAGAAAGTCTGTCAAATTTGGTTCTGTTGAGTTTACAGACACTGTACTGAATGATGGGCTCATGTGTGCCATGAGTAAAGTTCACATGGGTGTCACTGGTTTGTATTTTTATGTATAATATTTTGATTAGCTGAGCATGTAGCTAAGATTGCCAACATAACACGGGTAGAGCAGGACGAATTTGCTTTTAATTCTCAACAAAAATGTGGAAATGCTATGAAAATGGGGTTTTTTAATTCTGAGATTGTTCCTATTACAATATCTGTCAGTCGATCTGGTATATTAAAATTTGTGGTTAATTGATAAAGAAAATAAAATGATAACACAAGATGAATTTCCCAAGCCTAATACAACAATTGAAGCTTTGGGGGCGTTAAAGCCCTGTTTCGTCAGAGATGGGAGCGGAACGGTGACCCCGGGGAATGCCTCTGGTTCAATTATTTGTAATTATGTTTTTTGGCAGGAATAAATGATGGATCTGCAGCCGTCGTTTTAATGAATCATAAGCAAGTTGAACGAAGAGGTTTAAAGCCTATTGCCGAGATTATTTCATATGCATCTGTCGGTTTGGAGCCAATGGAAATGGGTTTAGGCCCTGTCCCTGCTGTTAGGATGGCGGTTTGTAGTTGGAATTTTGATTATTTAGCTGAGTAAAGCCAATTGGTCCATCGACAGTGTTGATTTGTTTGAATTAAATGAAGCTTTTGCTGCTCAGTCACTGGCTGTGATAAGACAGCTGAATTTAGATCCAAATAAAGTTAACGTTTCTGGCGGTGCTATAGCTTTGGGGCATCCTATTGGTGCTTCCGGAGCTAGAATCCTTGTGACTTTATTGCATAATATGAAGAGATTGAATGTTAAGAGGGGTGTAGCCTCTCTTTGTGTAGGTGGTGGTATGGGCGTGGCTATGTGTGTTGAAAGATTATCTGATTAAATATTTCTTGATAATTTTGCTTACTTTTTGAGAAACTAATATTTTAAATACTATCTCAATTTCTTTACTCACTCGTTTATCTTTTTGAAATCTGTGCATGATCTAATAATTAGATTAGATTCTAATTAATTCGAACAGGCATTAGTATAGAATCTTTGGTCTTTTAAAAAAAGCACTTTAGGTTCCTTCTTTACCCAGATAACAAAATTTGTTCAAATCGAAAATGAGCCACGATGCGCAAAAATCTTTTTAAAGTATTTCCCTAACTATCTCAGAAGGGCGAATGCTTCAATTTTATTACCATTTAGGACAGGGGTCGGCAAAAGCAGGCTCGCGAGCCTTTGAAGGCTCTTTAACTCTTACGGTAGGCTCTTTCAATTTTTAACTATTTTTTTTGTTTTGTTAATAACAAAAAATCTTTGCACGTTTAACATTAATTTTTTGTGGTACATCGATATATGCCTAGCAATAAAAAAATTAATAAAAAAATCGATAATGCGCGACATTTTCAATCAAAATGGACTGAGACTTTTGCATTCACGTCTAATTCAGAACAACTACCGAAATGTCTCATTTGCCAGGAAACTTTGAATCAAAATAAAGGGGTTAGGAATCTGTAGAAGAACTTGCAAAGAATAATCAGATTGAGAATTCCGCTTTTAAATATTGGTATCACAATGCCAGGACTGCAAATATTGCCAGTTTTTTGATAAGCCACGAGGCAAGGGGAAAACCATTTACCGATGGCGAATTTATAAAGGCATGTTTCATTAAAACCTCTGAAGAACTTTTTCACGATTTTTCAAATAAGGCAGAAATCGTGAATACAACAAAGTTCGCTGGCTTTCGAGAGGGAACGTTTTCAATCGGTTTGCTTATTGTATGCAAGAAGTCAAACTTTTTTTCAATGAGAAAAAAATTCATAATGACGAATTAAGTGATGACCGATGGCTGCAGAAATTCTATTTTATGGTTGACATAACATCAGAATTAAACAAACTTAATTCAAAATTGCAAAGGAGTGGAAATATTAAATTTTTCATGTATGAGGAAGTGATATTATTTGAAAAAAAATTAATTTTGTTGGAAGAGGATATAGAACAAATTATTTTACTTTTCTTAGTCTGTATCTTTTTTTCTTGTCGACATCTTTAAAATATGTTGGATCGCGATCAGAATTAATATAATCCTTAATTTGTTCTATTTCTTGCAAAAAAAGCTTCACTAAAAACCATGCGGCAATTTGAAATAATTATTTTTTTTATTAGTTATAATATTATCTATTAACTTAAAATAATTCGATTGTCATCTATTTCATAAAAATTACATTTTTATTTTAATAAAAAGTTGTCGGTCCACTCAACGGCGTGGTCCATTCAGCGGACGGTGACACAAAATTACAGATTCGAATTTGGAATCTAACCTCAGATTAAAATTAACGACTTACGACCCAGACATTAACTAACTCTCCAAAGAAATGAGGAATCACATTTCTCATTAATGCGTCTAATTAATTTAATTTTTTAAAATGAATTCTTAATTATTTTTTAAATTAATGTCTATTTAATTTTATGAATTTAAATTTTTGACAAGTGGTAAAAATTCATAAATTTAAATTAATGTCTATTTAATTTTATGAATTTAAATTTTTGACAAGTGGTAAAAGGTGACTCTTCAATTTTTCGAAATTTCCAAAAATGTTCAAAATTGGCTCTTCTCCAAAAGTATTTGCCGACCCCTGATTTAGGAGATCCAACCAGCGACATCGATTGCAGGAAAAGAAATCATAATTAGATAATAAAATTAATTTTATTTGTCTGGTATAATAAAAATCCTGTGTATTAAACGATTTCAATCTTAAAAACCAATAAATGTTTGTTTACCAATAGTCTGAAAGGAAATGTCTTATAACTAGGGCAAACGAAAGTCAACAAGGTCAACTTGAGTTTTTTGTTTAATTATAGTGTTAAAATGATATTAGTCAAATTATTTCGATAAAAAAATGTATATATAAAAAGTTATAAAAGCAACAAAGTCAATTTTCTACTCTTATCGTCAACTTTTATTTTATTGAGGTCATTCGCAAACTCAATGTTGATAGGAAAAATTTTTATTTACTTATTTCTGATGCTGCTTCATATATGGTTTCTTCTGGAAAAGTATTAAAGCAATTATATTCAAATCTATTTCATGTCACTTGTGTGGCGCATTTATTACATAATTGTGCCTTCAGAATTGCGCCAAAGCACTTGTTGTCAAAAATAATTCACGACGTCAATTATTTACAGAAATTGGATATCCACCCGAGCCCATTGTAACTAGATGGGGTAGTTGGTTAAATGCTGCTGACTATTATGCAAAAAATTTAACACAAATCATCAATATTTGTAATGGTATAGAAGAGGAATCTTTATTGATACAAAGAGCAAAGGAATCCGTTATGAATGAATTTCTTCATACGAATTTAGAAGAAATAAGCCGGGAATATCATTTATTAACAGATATTTTAATGGAAATTGATTCTAATAAATTCACTATTTCAAGAGAGTATCATTTTTTAAAAAATGTTGATTTTAAAGAAGATTCCTGCAAAATTTGAGACTACATAAGCTTACGAATTTCAAGAAACGACATTTTCAAAATAATGGAGTTATCTAAGCTACCAATTACTCCATTTCACCACGCATTATTATTGGATTGCCCGGCAACATCGTGTGAAGTAGAAAGATCATTTTCTATTCTTCACAAAATTTTAACCAAAGATAGAAATTTCCTACCTGAAAATGTTAAATACTATTTAATGTTGTGCTTTAAAAAATAAATTTCTGTTTCTTAGGGCAACTTTTTATGCATATTATGTCAACTTTGTTTATTTTTTAAAGCAATTTAGTTGACTTTTAAGGTCAATTTTTTACATTTTTAAGAGCAACTTTCCGGTTGCCCTACTTATAACTGACATGACCTGCTAAGATACTTTCTAGAAGACAAATCTGTAACTTTGATTTGTGTCCCTATACACTTGAAAGGGTGGAATTTTACTACTTCCATTAAGACCAAAATTCCAATTTAGGCTTCTCCAGTTGATCTCTGTTGCTATCGTGAGAGGCAACGCAACGTCAATTATGTTGGCGGGGTCCACTTCGAATAGATGGCTTTGTTAACCTCTAGTAAATAACAGTTTCTAAATTTTTGATATAAATATCTATGTTAAATCCAAAATTTTTAATTCATAAATAAAAGTTTTGTACATTTTTTAACCCGGAGTATGAAATATGGATCTAATAATTTTTCTCGATTTAAAATTTTTTATTTAATAAAGACGACCATGGAAATGCTCGTTAACATATTTTTGATTTTTTCTAATTGAGTATAATCCGTTTCATTTTAGCCGTTCTAATTGTTCCTTTTTTATAGCATACAAAAATTCCCAATGTTTATAATATAATTGCGTAGTTCGCGTCTTATAGAACAATCCTTAATTCTTTTTATGAAACTTTAGAACATTTAAAAATGAATAAAGTACTAAGCAGACACGTTTTAACATGAATTTTTTAAATTACGGTCTAATAAATTAATCATGAGATCATATGACGCCACTAATGTTTCATTAGATAGAGAAAAAGTATAATCAGCGAGGGTTAGATATTTAGTGATAGTCCTTTGGGAACTTTGTCGAAAGTCTACACAATAATCACAAGTAAGAAACTAAATGAGTGAATTGGTTAATGTCCATTTTATAGCTCGACATTCCAGATTCATATAATTTGTTGTTTTCATTGATAATGTTCATGGTACGCTTAAAAATGCAGATTCTAAATGGCTCTGGTTGTGTGATCTCTAATATACTAAAAGTATATACAATACTGAAGTTGACAACATAGTTGTTCCATTCTGTGAGGATGTCTTCAATGATTTCATATTGGAGATCAGTCAGTAAAATTATTTTGTAAAAGATAAATGCAAAAATAAACCACATTAACAAGTTTTTTTAAGTTCAAATTGAATGTTTGTAAAATTTTATGAGAATTTCGTCGCATTATTTATTATTAGACAACTGACTAGTCATATATTGTATTTATATAGATTTCTACTTCCACATACTTGAATAACTGTTATTTGATAATTCCACTACATGCATTTGTTATAACTATAATGGATTTTTATTTGTCGACTTTTTCGTTGTCTATTGTTGACAGTGATATATTTGGATGTATCTCAAAACAAAATGCATCTCAAAATGAAGTCTAAGGTAGTCACTGTGAAGTCATTGCTGATTATTCGATAATACTAATTGCTAAATAGTAAACTTGCGTTCCGACTTCGAGAGGATTTGAGCACATATCTGCTAATGTAATAGTTCAATGTCTATTAAAAGATATTTGAAACGGTATTTAAAATTATGTGCATTCAATAGCTTAGCTTTAATTGATTTTAAATAATAATATTAAAAATTATTTCGTTTAATTAAAACAATTATAAATTCAAATAAAATCTATTTAACGTGCTTTTGTATTATGGTTGTGATTGCTATTTATTATACACATAAATATATTAAATGACTTTTCAAGGGAAGAGTAAGGAATTTTACTATCAAATCTACTGCCAAGAAAACAATCGAAATGTACTATGCCCGTCTTTCCACTGACTTTCAAATCAATAAGATGGTGGCCAACGACGTCATTGTTACCACCAGCAAAAGAATGAGGAATCAAATTGCTGGTTATATTACACACCTCATGCGACGAATTGAAAAGGGGCCAGTGCGTGGGATATCCCTTAAACTACAGGAAGAGGAGCGTGAAAGACGGGACAACTATGTTCCCACTGTATTTCCCTCTCTTTTAAACTAAAGGTTTCGGAGTTGGAAATTGACGTGATTCCCACTGGCGACACCAAGTCGATGCTTGACAATCTCGTTTTTTTATTTGTGAAATATATTTTAGGGACTCACTCTTCCTCTTCGTTCGATCTAACATTCATATTCTTTTAATTGTTATTGAAATTCGATTACCAGTTTTACTTTGATTTCGTACTTTAGCTTTTTTAGAATGACATTTTCATTTGTTAACTATTGTAAATTGATAACCTCCTAAATTAATACACTTGAATCTTGATTTGAGGCACAATGCGTTCTATTTAGGGTTAGTCAAAAATTAACAGCAATATACAACTTTAATAAAAAAAAGGCATTTAAAAATGTGCCGGAGTATACAACATTATAGAAAAGAGACCTCCTCAATGGAAAGGGAATCTAATTGGAAAATTATACTTTTTTGATTAATTTTGTCAAGAAAATATTATAAATTAAAGATCAAATGTAAATCTAATTAGGAGATTGACTGACTCGTCGGTAAATGGGTCGACTTAGTTATAATTGCAACTGATATAGCAAAAAAATTATTTAAAGCAAACACAAGTAGTAATTATTAAAGGATGGACTTTTTATGAGACACTTGTTTGCCTCTTCGCATTTTTGATCGTACTCTAATCATTTTACTTTAACTAAAAAGCTTCTTTTTCTTTTTGAATTAAATTCTCAAAGCAGTTCGTCGAACTGTTCTTTGACTTAGTCCAGTGGTTCTCAAACTGGGGTACGCGTACCCCTAGGGGTACGCGAAATTCTGTAGGGGTACGCGAAAATTTTTTGAAAATCTATTTAATTTTCGTTTCAACATAAAAAAGTTATTAATTCTAATATAATAAAAATCATAATTAATTAAATAATTAATAATAAAATAAATCTCCACGCTACTAGTTTTTCTTATGAGTTTACCTGTTAACAAGATTCGAAAATACAACGATAGTTATCTCAACTATGGATTTTATTTTGTGATTAAAAACGGTGTGGCCATCCGCAGTGTATTATTTGCCAAAAGATTCTTTGCCCTGAATCCATGAAACCTTCATTACTTTCTCGGCATCAAGTTTCTAATCATTTCGAACTATCGGAAAACCAAATGACTTTTTTAAGAACAAAAAAGATAATATTCGGAAAATAGACGATTCTTTCAATTTTGACATTAATTTTTTACTATCAAAACTCTCTTACATGATTTCATATCGGATCGCAAAAGCCAAAAAACCACATACAATTGCCGAGAATCTTATTATACCGTGCATTAAGGACATGTTTGAATGTTTCCCTGGCAATAAATTGGAGCATATTGTTCGAAAAATCCATGTTCAAATGATACCGTCAATAGAAGAATACGAGATCTATCCGAAAACATAAAAGAACAAGTTATTTTCTGGTTAATTATTATTAGGTCATTACTGAAATAAAAAGTGCTGCCTTTAAAAAATTTTCAATTCAATTGGATGAATCAACAGATGTAGCAAATTGCTCTCAGTTACTCGTTTATGTGCGATATATTTATATGGAAAATATTAAGGAAGAATTTTTGTTCAACTATTCCTTACCTTTAAACACAAAAGGTTCTGATATTTTCGATGCAGTTAATTGTTTTTTCCCTTGTCTTGGTGAAAGCCTCAAAAACAATTTTATCCAATTTTTGGGATAAAGTATGAGGAGAGCGTTGAATATTTCTGGGAAAATCTGTTTGAACAGCCCCAGTATTAAAAAAATTGAGATAATTTTTTTTAATACGTGACACAGCGCCTAAAAACTTACATTAATAAAAAACCTTTACTAATTTTGTACTTATCTACAATATCTCGTTCAGTAAGATGTTTATTTTCACTTAATTCCTTGGCAATTTTGATCTTTAACTCAAGACTAAGCTTACGAGCCATAACAACAAGAATACAAAAATTACACGAGGCTTCCAAATGAAATTTTATATAATTAATTTTAATTTTAATAGCAAATATGTATATAAATTAAAAATCCTGTGCCCCACTTAGAGGTTCCGGTAATTTCTAAATTTGGAAATTACCGCATAAAAATTATATCCTTTTCAAACTACCCAAAAATAGAGGTTTCCCCAAAAATAGAGGTTCCCCAAGCCAGAGGTCTGCCCCAAATGGAGGTTATACTGTATTATTAATAATAATATTGTTAGTTTGTTCTTGTCCAGGTAGAGCACACATCGAGATATTAGCACGTTGCATAACAGACTATATTGAGGAATGTATTATGTCGCGCCCCACGCTGGCGGCCATACCACGCCGGCGACCAAGGTGACCTACATAGTTGACAGCGTGACCTACATTGTTTGACATTCAATTAAAAACGAAATAATTTATTATAAAAAGGGTTTAGCGGAATTTTAATTAGAAAAATGGTATCTTCCAAAAGATGTTGTATTAGTATAGTCTCAATCCTTAGGTTACGTGAAAAATGACAGTGAATACCAAAATATTGTAAATGCACTACTCCAAATACCCGTACAAACTACATCCAAATTCGAAAAATACAATGTTAATAAAAAAGTGAATCAATTTATGATAATTGATGATCGGTATATTTGATATTCCTAATTCATAGTCTTTAATTAAAGGACGATAATAATCAAAAACACAAATTGGTTATCTGTTTCGACAATGAAATGGAGATGAAGACACTGGCATTCACTATTCACCAAGAATGCCACTGGGGAATACTAAAGCTTCATAAGAAGTGCTGTGAATTTTATTTTACTGTGAAACGCCCTATTATCAAACAAATTATAAAAGAATGCGAAATTTGTAAATTTGCTGCGCCGTTAAAAGTATTTTTCATTAAATTTAACACTGTGATTCATGAAATACTAGGTTATAATCTTATTTATAATTTAGATGAAAATATTGAGGCATCGTTTGTCCAAGATGAACTCAATAGTATTATTATTATTATTTTAACCCAAGAATCACCAACAGTTAATTAGGGTAATTAATTAGGTGATTCCAACAATCCTCAAAATCTTTCTCAGCTTTTCCCGATGTTGGACTCTGGACCCACGCAAGTGCAGGACGGGCGGGGAGCAGTTTTTGTGAGGAATTGGATCGGGGTGATGTGCTTCTGATTGTTGAAGTCTTTTGGCAGGTGGTCTTGTTGGATGGCTAAGAAACCCTTTCCATCTTTCTTAATAAGTAAATTTACGATGCATTATTTTTAGAAACGAATAATAAAATTTTTAATTTCACTCCTCCAGACATGAATTCATCTTATTTTAAAAGAATGAATAAAAAGATGGGAGTACACAGGTCAAAATATGATTTTGAAATAGGGAATGAGGTATAATTGAATAATAACAGTTTAGATTCGAATCTTAAAAGATTGTGGGATGAATCCGTCATTGAATCCCCATATGAAGAAAAGGGAACGTAAGCTTGGCGCTCGTCCCGTAGCCACTACCACCAAACCGTTGACAGGTTGGTTGGCAAGGGGGAAAAGTTGGTTCTGTTGTTGCTGATGTGAAATCAGCATCCAATCGTCTCCACGAGAAGGTGAACCACATGACGATCAACTTCAGAGAACTCAAAACTCAGCATTACGAATTATTACCGGCTGTCTAAAAACGACACTACCGACCACCTACATTGGGAATCGAAAATCCTTCCAATCAGTGACCATTTTGAAATGCTCGGGCTGCCAATTTCTTGACAATGCCGAACCCTAAATCACCCTGGCTACTTCCTCTGGCACTCCACTAACAACAGGAGAATAGTTCCGACCCTCGCGGACAAAGTCCGCAAGCTTATACGATCCCCTCCGGACATTAACCAGAAGGGGATTCACGACCTGGTGGCTACGAGGGCAATCAGATGTCTTGGAATAAACAAGCTTCTGGGACGCCTTCCGCCGCCAATTAATAAGATCGAATCCTCCCTCTCAAGAGAAGCCCGAGTGAACTTGGCTCGTCTCCGCTGTGGCCACCATACTGGCCTACACGATTATCGCATAAAAATCGGTCTTGGTGAAATAACCCCTTCCTATTCCCTCAACGACCTTTTCTCCTGTCCAGGCCCGCCTTCTACTTCCTCGGAACACCGGATCACGATCGGGGATCTTTGGGAGCGTCCGACATTGGCCCTAACGTTCTTGTTAGCCACCGGCTTCCTTCAATTGAAGGGGCCGGGGGTAAATAAATAAATAAATAAATGAAGAAAAGGGAAAAGTAAAAAATATAATGTCTAATAAAAGATTAATGGTTAGTTGTCTTTCCAAACATTTAGATTGAATTACGAAATGAAACCAAGATAGTTACTATGAATAGAGTTAAAAAATGTTAAGGTTTTTGAATATTTTGCAATTATCTTGAGTCAGTAATTAGTGTCAAACTATATGGGTCACCCTGTCAACTATGTAGGTCACCTTGGTCGCCAGCGTGGTATGGTCGCCAGCGTAGTTCGCGACATATTATAATATTCACATAATGTGCAACTATGAGTTTTCAATCTAAAATTATATAATGGATTCCAACTTTCTAAACATTTTAATTTAATGTTTATTTAAGAGTAACATATGAAGAACATTATTCCGTACTTAGTCATTTTTATAGTTCTACTTTCCTGTTCGACTAGCCATTGACAAAATAAATGACTTAACACTGCTAGTTGATTTCTACACAGATGACTGAGTGCCATAATGATTAAACTATTATTGATGTTATTATTGATGATTTAACGTTATTTCTATCAAGATTTATTTTTAATTATAATTAAATTTTAAGCTATAAAAAGTTCCTATGCCAATCAATTTATAGTTTTTATTGCAATGGAATTAATTCAGCCATCTTGTTTATTCAATTTATTAAATCAAAAAAGTACATTTCCTTGGTTGAGCAATAAAAATTATTTAGTATTGTATGGTAAGTTCATTTATGTTTAATATTAGATGTACGCACTAAAGAAAGCTATTATCGAAATCACATTAAATCTGCCAAATTAGCTAAAAAAGTAATCTTTCTATGAAAAACTATAGGTAAAATTCAACAACGCACAAATAAATGTGCTCAATTATAAAGAAGATTTGAATTGTAAAATTCATGTAATAATATATGATAATAATTCCGAAAAATTTTCAGATACATGTTTGAAACGCATTAATTAACTTTTAGCTGCTGCTACCCAATTTGCGCAAGTCTGTTTGAAAGCCGGTACCTTGAACAAAGTTAAAATTTTATTTGGTTGAATGTTTTTAATTGATAGAAACAAAATTATAGGCGGATATGAGCTTTTCTCCCGACTTTACCCTTATTTAAGAAGTCAAAAAACTATATGGATTCCAAAGGTCTTAAACAACAATTGTTTTTTACATAATATACACTGATAAATCTGATTTAGCAGGAATTAGAATATATAAATACGTTTCCGTTTGAAATCATTTACAAAAAATTATATGTTGGAACAAAATTTCATACTTCTAATTCTTTAATTAAAAAACAAATGAATATCAACATATTTATAGAAATTTCAGATAAATCTCATCTACCTTGGTATATAAACTATTAATATAATTTATTACATTTTAGTGAAAATTTGTCAAACGACAAAATAATGTTATCAGTGTCCTCATCAGAAGAGTTTCTACTTAATTTGAAAAATGCGGTACTTAAAATCTGTTAAGATTTAATTATTTTTATTCATAGATCGGGCTATAAAAGAATTTAAAACAGTTTTGGTATATTCTTCAAATGAAAAAAACGTTCATCTAGTTTATTCGGTCATTATTGGATATTTAATTTTGATTGATAATCTTAACTACAAGGTGATAATCTGAAATAAATTTTTAACTGTATATTTTTAGGAGGCATATGGAATTCTTATTAACAAAATTGAAAATTTTAGATTATCCGAAGAAAACATCAAAAAACTTAATTAACTTTATTGGGATTTTTTCGTTGGATTTGTTTCAGTTATTTTTATAAGTTTTAAGAAATTTATATACGTAGCGTTATTGTTGATAGGAGACTCCATTCAAATAATTCATTATTCTCGTTTACTCTCAATTCGTAAAAGCATGCATTAAATTAATTTTCCACGCGCACAAACGTTCAATCACCATACTGATTTGCAGCTTTATACTCTTCTAAATTAATTTTTAAGGAAATACGATCTTTGAAAAATATTCAATGATCCTGAAATCCGGCAAATAGGTTCATCATTTCTGATGATTCCCATAATATTTTTTAAATAACTTCCTTTTTTTTAACCTGGAAATACACAAATTGAATTCTGAATTTTGATAACTGAATAGCGTTGAACTTAAAAGAAAAAGACTATAACATTTTAGAGTGATGTTGAACTTGAAAAAAACCTGGAACCATTTTGAAAAAACGGTTAAAAAATATTAAAAAATCTGCATCTAAAACATATTTATAATTTTAGATTCTTCATATAAGACAGTTTTAACTATAGTATTTATAGATTAATTTTTAAATATTTCAAATTGCGTGCAATCTCGGGACTTTTTTGGACGACGATTCTTTGAGGATTGGAATCGGACAAAGACTTGGACTAGACGTTTGCCAGGAGCACCGATGCCGCTGCGGGAAAACGGTCGATGCGAAGGGATTGCACCCGCTATCCTGCAGGAGATCCGCCGGAAGAGGACCACGTCACGCCGCTCTGAACGACGTGATCGTCAGAGCTCTGAAGGCTGCAGGCTTCCCAGCACAGCTTGAACCAGTGGGTCTCGATCGAGGTGATGGAAAGAGACCTGACGGGATGACTCTTTTCCCTTTCAACTCCGGACGATCTTTGGTCTGGGACGCAACTTGCGTCGATACTTACTCAAGCACGAATCTCCTTAAATCGGTTCAGACACCTGGAGCAGCTGCCTCAATCGCGGAAAACCTTAAAACCAAAAAATATTCCTTCCTCGGGGACCGCTACAGATTCACCCCTGTTGCGGCTGAGTCATCAGGAGCTGTTGGCCCAGCGACTGCCGAGTTCTTGCGCGAACTCGGAAGAATGCTCGCCACAAAGAAAAATGATCCTCGTGAAGGAGTATGGCTAAGACAAAGGATCGGAATAGCCATACTCCGAGGGAACTCGCTTTCCATACAGGCAGCGGGCTTCCTCAATTGATTTCTCAAATCAATCTCTTCTCTGAATTTATTAACTGACTATATTAATTTTTTCTTTAAAAAAAAAATATTTCAAATATTAAAATTATATGGCTCTAAATTTTCTCGGGTTGCATTTTATCGTCGTTACGTAAACAAAAGTATTTTTGTAAGAACTTATAAAGTGTATAAGGAAATTAATTTTTAAATAGAAATTAGCAGATTCAAAAAACAATGGATTCGGTGAGTTTTATGCTACATTGATAAAATAAAATTGCACATTTATTAATAACTTTGTAATAATAATTCCGATTATATTAAGTCTATTAAAGAGGAACAGGAAATAAGATTAATCAATTTCTTTATCCATAAATTTTTTCCTCGAAAATGCGATCCAGTGCTAATACAGATTAACAAAAACTTCCAACCTTTGAGGGTTCGCTTGGTCCATTTTTATAAATAATATCCACAAGTCTTTGCCCTATTTCAATTCTCATCTGCATAATATAATCCCGAAGATCTACTCATATGATAATAAACATTTAATCAGGTCTACCTTGTTTTTCTGAACTACTTGGAGCTTTATAGACAGAGTTAAGAGGAAACTTCGAATCGCCAGGAATAGAAAATGTTTGAACAGCTTTAGCATTGAGCTGTTTAACTGCGCTCGATTTTTCTTTCTGTTTGGCGATTATTTTAATGCATTCTGAAACGTAGAGGATACCATAAATGAATGTTCTATCCGAGTGAGACTCAATTTCGTATAATTTATGTAAAACGTTGGGTCGAAAATAGGAAATTACTACGTCTACAATATCCTCTGTTTCTTTATTGCCTGTTAAAT
Organism: Octopus sinensis; assembly: GCF_006345805.1. NCBI lineage: Eukaryota > Metazoa > Mollusca > Cephalopoda > Octopoda > Octopodidae > Octopus > Octopus sinensis. The sequence goes on from NW_021832127.1 coordinate 65,834, forward strand.
TTATTTTTAATTAAATTAATTAACTTATTATTGGGGCTGGTCCTCTCGCGTTGGTTTTTAAGGGCATAATGGCAAAATCGCCAATTGATCTTCCATCATGTTTAATTGGGCAGTTAAAAGCCTAATTTAGTAAACTTAGAGACCATTAAATAGAATACTGGCATTTGTAGAAGTGTCTAAAAATATTATAGTAATTAGCACAACCAGAAGTGAAAAATACTAATTCCAATTATTAAGTTTATTTTAAATTTTATTATTTTTAATTATAATAAAAATATTTTGAAAATATTTAATTCAACTTTATATTTCTATATATTCCTAATTTTTATATGGAATTTTTATCAATCAAACTATCTTTTTTAGATAAATAATTAGTTTCAATTGAAAAAAAATCAAACTATCAAATTCAACGAGCTAGGTTCCAGCAGGCAGAGATTAGTTTCATCTAAGAATGGTCAAAGATATCTTTTGAAACAGCTAAAAGGTTTCCGCTCATAATTTATCATGAAGTTTTCATTAAATTTTGAAGCGTGTAGATAAAAACATTTTAACTTAAAAACACGGACGAAGCAGGATGTTTGGTTCGGAAACAGCATAATGTCCAGGAGATTACTTAGGATGCTGCCTTTAGCATAAAACTGCAAGTTCTGAAAGCCATGGCTGATGCTGTAGATCACTCTGACAAAGCAGAGTGGGCCAACGAGGTTGTCAGACTTTCTCGCCAGAGCTTTAATCGGATTCCTTGGAATAGATGGCCCACTATAACGGATACTTTCAATGAAAGTTTGTGACCTCAAAGTCTATATCCGATATCAAAACATTCTCAGAGCTACCCTGTACAATGAATCCTACCAACAGTTATTCTTATGAAGCTCTCTCACAGAATAATGAAATATCCAATTTTAGAAATTTTCTTGAGAAATTTGATTTCCAAATTGGGAGAGTTCAGAGTCTTCCCCGAACTAACCGGCTTGCCACTGATTAAAAAGCTACTATTTGAAATGAATCTTGCAATGAAAAAATATTTGAAATCCTATCTTTCTACGAACTTGAAATTTCAGACATTATTTATGCTGTTCAAATTTCTTAGAAAACATATCAAATTCTTCTCGAGCAAGCTGCAAATTTGTTGAAAGTTCATCTGAAAAAATTGAAACATTAAAAAATATGTCTTTGGTCAATAATTTTCCTAATTTGACTGCAAAAAGTATGGAGTGGAAAAAAACATATGGCTATAAAAAGTCAAAAGAAGGAGAGGTTGCTAGAATCTATATTTTAATTTCTGACAAAATAAAGATCCTGGAAAAGAAGCGAAAGTTAAAATTATTTCTATTTTGTTGACCAGTAGGTAAAGAGAATTTTCTGAACCTATCTGTCGTATTTTCTAGGAGTTGTCTAAGATACTTATGTTTTGCAGCCATGCAGGGACATCGGGATGTGAGTACAAAACGACTTTAATGTCAAAAGGGCAAGAATGGTGACTCCATTTAGGCGTTTATTGTCTCCACGGTAAAGCCCAACAGATTCAAGTTTTGTCGGCAGCTTTTTTTTAATGGAGAAAATGTTGCGGGACATGAAAGAAAAGTTATAGAGCAGTTACATTTCCCAATGGAGAAATATTCTCGAATTTAACGAGATTAAGTGCCTATTTTTGTGATTCATGAAATGCAACAGTACCAAGAAGTCTAAAGGACTCTTTCGGGTCGTCCCTTCTTTTGGCAATTCTTCTCCCCAAACAGCGTAAGAAACAAAGCGACTTGGAGCCAAAGACTCCAGAGGTCTCAACGGCGATGGGCGTGAAAATAAGACCGTATTTCCGGATTTTAGGATTTTCAGCACGATTAAAAGCGAAGCTTTGGTCGACGGCCGACATGGCTAGGTTCCAGTTGGATAATGTGTCACAGCAGGTAGAATCCCATATAAGGGATTTTCCCTGTTTGAAGGGGAATGTAGTTAAGCCGTCAGGGCGTTTGCCGTCACCTCTGTTCAAACCGACAGTTTCGAGGACAGATGGCACCCCGGAGGCTTCGAGGGATCTCTTCACAATGTCATTCAGTTAACTGTAGCGAGGCGGACGGCCTGTACTACCGAGGCATGCGAGGGGATGTAATCCAAACTCGTCCAAACTCCTTAGGGCTTTCAGCACGACGGGTTCTGTGGCAACAAAGGAATTGAAAGCAAGGGAGTCAGGGGACGGCTGAGGTCTAAAGTTTTTGGGCTGAGGGGGATGTTTGTCCCTGAGAGAATTCAAGACGGCAGGTGTAGAAGACAAAAGGGAACTTGTTGAAGCGACAAGCCTGACAGCACCGCGAACATCGCCATCCAAAAGTTTACTATTCACCTTTCTGCAAAGATAGTTATCATCGTTTGCCGGTGCAGGCGCTTGATTGGAAGAATGGCTAGTGGAAAGCTCTGATTTAGCGAGATAGTCCTCAAGCCGGTAAAAAGAAAAACAATTCTGATCGTACAAACCCACTTTTTGTTTAAAAATCGTGGCTAGCGAAGGAGAGAAGGTTTTATTACGGTCTCTAGATGAAAGAAACCCGAGGCCAAAAAAAGCAAAACAGAACAATTTAAGCCAATCGGATTGCCCATCAGAAGGTAGGGTATTATCTATTGCGACGGTCAAGGAGGAAGCTGCCAGGGTACGAGCAGCCTTAGGGATTCTTGGGGGGATTTGCCGGAGACGGTGGAAAAGTTTGATAGATTTGAGAACGAAAGAGATAGAACAGGTCTCAGAAATGGGGACGGAATCGGGAAAAGGTCAGGAGAGTGGCAAGAGCAAGAAATTGCAAGAGGGGATGGCAATAATGAGGCGCCAGAAAGGCAGGCGCGACAGACTCAGGTTGGAAGGCGTTCTGACGTGCGGCGAGCTTGAGAAACACATGAAAGATGAAAGAACTGCGTACAAGAAGAATAAAATCGGCCTTTTTTATTTTTGTTAACCACGTTGCAGATGATGCAGAGAGAAACAGAGTTGCGAATAGGATTAGGAAAATTCATAAAAGAATACAAGATCGAAACAAATAGTGGATTGAGAAAAGATTACTGGAGGAAAGAATAAGAAGGGGTGATAGAAACAGAAAAGCAATTTACTTGATAAAATAGAATAACACCACAACAGCAAATAACAAAAAAAGATATCGAGCTTGTAACGTAGCCAAAATAATCTCTTTGATAGGGAGGCACAGCTAGCACTCCTTCTGCATGAAAGAGGGTGTAATCCGTTGGCATCGACTTTATTACAACATCGGCATTGACCCCCTTGAACAAACATTAAGTCTCAAGCGCATTGCTACGCTAATCCTCACACAGTCATTATTGAGAAAAGTTCCAGACTGAGAACAAGGAAGGGCATTAAGCCACGCACCACTTTCAGGTCTCAGGCTGAGAACCACTGCCCTAGACTGAAAATTAAAAATTAATAGATGGGGCTTATTCGGTCACATCTTAAGAATGACAGGAACACTCTAGTTAATCTCGTGGTGGAACACTTCTACGGTCCCATCCTGGATCGACTTTAAGGGGAAGACCACGGACTACGCTTCTAACTGTTTTATATCAAAACCTAACCCGGATTGGAAAAGGGCTGCCATCAATGGATGGCTTTCCAGATTCAAAAAAAACAATGTAAAATTGGGTCGGGTCAGATAAGAAAATTCCGTTAATGATTGGGAAATATTAGAAACCCAGATGTTTTAAAAGCGTTAAAATTGAGAAATATTTCAAATACTGTCATTCCTCAAAAGCATAGATGACTGACAAAATTTTATTGAATAGCTTTATCAATGAGATATGGAATTAAAAAAGGAAAAATTCTTTTAATTATTGACCAAAGCCCATTATATAAAATATTAATCAATTAAAATTTATTGAAATTAATTTTTCCCTGCCGAACACCTCAACAAAATTGCAACCAATAAATCAAAAAATAATTCGTTCCTTTAATACTGAATTCAATAAATTCAAATTTAATAAAATTTTTCTGAAAATTGATTGCCGATATGGCATTCATGAGTCATACAAAAATTTAACACTAAAGTTTTATTTACCTATTTTGGTTTGGAATGAAGTCACCAAAAAAACTATCAAAAATTTTTTCAGGCATGCTAAGTGGATTTTATGTGAAGAGCAAATTCAATCTTCTAACTATACAATTGAGAAATAAGCAAATGAATATTTTGGATCCAATGGAAAAATAGATTTTGTTGACGTACATTGAAATAGACAAAGTTAGTTTGAATGTATATCGAAAAATACAATGTTTATCTGGATGTCCGAAAAAAAGAAATAATATGTCACATGCCTCAGCGATTACTATGCCCCACTCGTTACCTCTGAGAAATATGATTTTTAATTTTTAAGAAAAATTAAAAATCAATCATAATGAATTGAATTGAATTGAAATTTTATTTTCTATGTAACAAACTCGTCACTAGATTAAAAGGGGAGAGAAGAGCCAAACGAAACCAAGGAGACGGAAGAAACAAGTTTGTTTGCTGATTGGGGTCAATTCTAATGGGACACCAGATGTGTCCCGATAAAAATAACGACCCCTTGCACCACTATTTATTTAAGTGATGCAACAGTTTTTCAATGGATCGTACCGATCCCTCCAGCTCTGGGGTTAGTTTGGATTTTAAGTCCAAGCCATGTGCCAGTTTAATGGCATATCTCCGCGTTTTCTCCAAAAGATCAATATGTTTCTTTCCTTCGCAGCTTCCGAACCATCCTTGAGATCCATAGATCAGGAAGGGTTCTATACACGCAGAGTATACGTATAAGAACGTTTCCGGTTTCAGCTGGAATCGCATCAGAGCTTTCAACATTTGGGTAGCCTTGTTCTTTCTCTTCCTTATATACATCTTGAATGAACCAGTTGCATCCACAACTATTCCGAGGTATTTAAGATCATCCACGGGTTTTATCGCTCCGGTGTTAATACAAACATCAGGTTTCCTTCTCCTTTTACCAATCCAGCAAACAGTGCTTTTTTCAAAGATAAAGACAAGCCTTTATCCTGGCACCATTTGCCAATTTTTTCGATATGACTGTGGGTTCTTTTCCACGATATTGACTTGCTCATAGAGAAATCCATAATAAAATATCATCTGCGTAGATGACCATCTCCATGCTAGGGAGATCCACTTGAGGGATGTCGCACATCACACAGTTAAATAAAAGTGGACTGATGACAGATCCCTGCGGAACTCCTCTCTTAAGCAAAATTCTCTTCGATAATTGGTTACCGACCCGTACAAACGATTCTCTTTCCGAGAGGAAACTCTTCATCCAAACTAGGGCTGTCTTTCCAACGCTAAAATTGTATAAAGTTCGTAATAGCCCGGCATGCCAGACGCTATCAAATGCTTTTGATATGTCTAGACATGCAGCCGTAAGATACTCTTTTTTCCTTTGTGCTGTAGATATGGCCTCCTTTAACAGTGAAAAGCAATTTCCAGTGCCCTTGTTCCGCCGAAAACCCCATTGCTCTTTCAAGAGATACTGTTTATCTTCAATATAAGTTGATAGTCTTTTAAAGACAATTTTTTCCATGATTTTTGAGATAGAACATATGAGGCTGATTGGTCTGTAATTTGCAGGATCCGAACTCGGTTTTCCTTTCTTCGGGATCATGCGAACAATTGTCCTCTTCCATGCTTGGGGAACATGTCCAATACTCCACGAAGAGTTAAATAGCTTCCATAGTTCATATAACAAAGGCATTCCCGCCTTTTTGAAGATAATCATCGGTATGTAGTCCCAACCAGGGGATTTATTTTTACATCCGTGTATTGCTGATTTTTTTTCTTCCATAGAAATAGCTCCACATAATGGCCCCTCCGTAAGCGATAGTAACTCCCAAACACGTCTCATTTTGTATAGTCTGAGAAATCATAGACAAAGGGTCCACTTCTTGAATCTTAGCTAGCTGCTCTTTTAACTTCTCAGGTACCTCCTCTCTTGGAATCAGATTGCCATCACTGGACTTGAGTTTTATCTCTCCACCCTTTTTATCAGAACTCATCTTTGAGAAAAGTTTCCAAAAATTCGGATTTTTATGAGAGAGTTTAGAGCATTCTTTTTTCCAGCTCTCCTCTACTATATCCTTAGATAATTCCTCTGATAAGTTTTTAATCGATTTTATTCTTTGTTTGAGAAGATAGCGTCTTGCGGGTCCCAACACCGCTTTAGTTTACTTTCAAGTTCCTTTTTTCACGAAGTAGTTTGGATTGCTCTTCATTTATCAATCGATTTTTGTACGAGAAGAGAAACCTCTTTTTTCCATAGTCCTCCAGATAATTTCGAATAATGTTCCTTATTCTTTCATCCAAATAATTGATCTCGTCAAGATTTAGTATTTTCAATTCTTGAGTATTTGCAAATTTCATAGACATATAAAAGTTAAAATGATTCCAATTAATGTTGCTGATATTATAACCAAGAAATACATCCTCAGTGAGAACTGCTCCCGTTCGTAGTTTCATCGTTTGCGGAAGATGGTCACTCCCAACATCATTTTCACATAAGGCCGGTCACACACAACCACGTAAGGCATTTGCAACAATAAACAATCCTAATCGATCACCACCTTGCTGCTGAAAGTGGTTAAGCTCTTCAGACGTTAAAATTTGAAAATTTGAGGTTTTTTTGATCTTAAGTAAACAATTTCCATCCTGATTTGACTTCACGCACCCATATGCAGTATGCTTCGCATTTAAGTCTCCAACAAGAATTGGATTCTCATTTCCTTCCATAAAATTTTTGACAATCGACGAATAATCTTTCAACCTTTTGGAGTATATACCTCCAACGGTTATCCATCCAATAGAAGTTTTTAAATCAATGGATGCTAATTCACATACATTCTGTTCAATTATTCTTGGATTCCGAATGTCAATAGACTTTTTGTAAAATATTGATGTTCCTGTGCCGGCGTTAGCACCAGGATGCCAAGGAATATCAATCGAGCTGTATCCAGGAATAGTGATACTTCCAGACTTCTTCATTTTCGTCTCGTTAATGATAAATACATCCATCTGAACTGTGCTGATAAGAGCTATCAGCTCTGCTGCCCGCTTTCGAAGAGAGCGGGCATTAACCAGGGTAATCCTGGTCACGTTTGATTTATTTTGGCTGCTTCCCTCTTTTAGGAGAGCCACCAAACCGAGTAAAAGCTTGGCATCTTTTTTAGTTCTGGTCACGTCCTTAATAGATCTTTCGAGCTCACTAATTAAGTCAGCTCGAGGTCGACCCGTCATTGACCCAGCTCCTGAAGTCGACAAAGTCTGCACCGCAGAGTGAGATATAGTCGTTTCCTCTGTCTGTGTTCCAGCTTCAACTGTTTTCCTAACTCTTGGAACGTTCCATCCCGCCCATGGCTTCAAGGGTAAATTTTTTATGTCTGTTTGGTTGATTTTAGCATTCTCCGAAGCTTCTTTTAACAGTTTCTGAACTAGAATTTTATCATTTTTCAGCTTTGAAGCTTCTTTAGCTTTCTCACAGCCCCGATAATTTGCCAAGTGGCTCGAAGAACCGCAGTTGACACATTTTTTCATGTTAGAGTCCTTGCAATCTGTTCCAGCATGTGTACCCGAACAAAATAGACATTCTCCTGATTTTTACAGAAGCGTGCTATGTGGCCAAACCCTTGGCATCGATAGCACTGGACTTCCGGTTTTCTGTACCACTCGGCCTTTACATTCGAAAAGCCAATCTTTAGCCCAAATCGTACAAGCGATTGAGCTTCTCCATGATCAGAAGTTACCAATTTAATAATAGGGAGTCTCACTCCCCTTTTCTCAAAGCGTTCGAGAGTCATTTTTCCTTTCACTTTGCCCTTCAGGAAGTCTTCGAGTTCCTCAATTTCGATCCAAGTTGGGACATTTTTTAGAATTATTGCCACTGGCCCGAATTTCTTATTTTTGAGAGAGTGGCCTCCCTCTCCAAAAGGTTTGCTTTCTTCTAATTCAATTGAAAGTTTTCCACATCTTTTTCGACTTTGAAATTCAGTAGAAACTCTCCTGACTGTCGGCGAGAAACTCGTGCCTTCTTGATCGATTTCATGTTGCATAGCGTGTTAAAAATATTAATAGATCCCATCGAGGGGTTATTGACTTTAAGCACAACAGTAATGTTGCCTCCAAACTTGTTTTCATATGATAAATGCTCGTTTTCTGTCTTTATTGTTGCCTTATTTTCACTCTTGAAAACTGACATATACACCACAACAACCCGAAAAATTAAAAATCAATCATAATGCAATAAAATTCAAATTATATATAAAGTTAATTAGAGTACAATTTAATGATATACTAAAAGATGCTTTTAAATAAATAAATTAAATAATATTTTTAATACAACAAAACATTATGTCGCGAGCGCTGCGAGCGACCGAGCGCAGCGAGCGATCACTCAATTTCTAGATGCGATCAATCAACAAATTCATAAAATGACAAATACCCGTGCTGGTATTTGGGTTTAAATATATTCGATTACAAAAATTAAAATCGATGCCAAAGCAGAATGTGCTTTAAAACCGATTTCATAAATAAAAATAATATTTTAAAATTTGTAATTGATATTTTAGAATAATGAGAAAAAATCTAAATGCTTCATAATTTATTAAAATGTCAAAACAGGAATCTTCTGAAGGAGCAAGCCTGTCTGCACAGTTCATTTGTGATTAGAAGACCTAATTTTAGAGATTGAAACGAGAAATAGCAATGAGATCTGTCAAATTATTACCCCCCTCACAACCTAAACCAAATTAGCGTTCAGTATTCATTGATTTTACTTTTTCTATTAAGGTCTACTTATAAATTATTTTATGGGATTCAATGGAAAACTTAAGTTATTTCAATTTTAATTTTAAATCATGTTAAAATTTTAAATAATTTAATAAATATATTTGTTGATGACAGGCTTGTTAGGCGTTAAAGTCGCTCTCAGCGCTCGATCGCTTGCAGCGCTCGCGACACATTATGACTGCTACGGACATAAAACATATTTTAAATGATGTGAATGTGTGTGAAAAGCTTAAAGCAACATAATTTGATAGTTTATAAAATTTAAAATTAATTATTTTGTCCTTTATTTGATTCTTTTCATGTAAACTATCTTTGTATCTCCATTCGAAAATTCTACATTAACGCGGTTATAAGAAAGATTGATTTGATCGTGACAGTATCACAACAAGCACTTTCAAATTTTTTCAAACCTAACCCCAACCTTTGCCCTAACCTTTACCCTAACCCTAACCCCAACCTTTACCCTAACCTTTACCCTAACCCTAAACCCAACCTTTACCCTAACCTTTACCCTAACCCTAATCTTACCTTAGCCCTAACCCCGACAATAAACAGCATGCTTAATTTATTGTTTTTTAATTTTAATGGTTAAGCATTGAAAAAATAAAAATCCATAATATTATTAATTTTTAAATTAATAAGTAAATATATTTCAATCGTCTAAATATTTTTAATTGAAATTTTAGAAATTTAGAGCAATGGTAACGCGTGGGGCATGGTAACGCGTGGGCATGTGACATAATATATACATTTTTGTTATTGACGGCGGAGTTCGTCCTATCGCCGTCGGGAACATTTTCCGACGCCTGGCTTCAAAGCTCGCCTGCTGGTCGGTCTCCCCGGAACTTGCAAAAGCTTTCCTCCCGTTACAGCTAGGAGTTGGGGTTCCCTCAGGCTGCGAGGCAGCGGTGCATGCCGCCAGACGCTGTGTGACCGAGAGTTTACATCCCCGAATTCTAGTCAAACTAGACATTACCAACGCATTTAACAGTGTCCGCCGCGACTCTGTGCTGGAATCTTGCTTTCTTCGTTGCCCATCCATTTATCGGTTCGTGCACCAAAGCTACGGCTCTCCTACTCTTCTTATCTCCGGCTCTTCCACCATTATTTCCGCCACCGGTGTACAACAGGGCGATCCTCTCGGCCCTCTCCTTTTTTCGCTGGCCATCGATGAAGCGGTCCGCTCGTGCACTTCTGAGCTCAACGTCTGGTACCTCGACGACGCCTCCATTGGAGACCCGGCCGATACTGTTGTAAATGACCTGAACAATGTGGCTCCGATACTGGCTTCTATAGGCCTTACCGTGAACCCACAAAAATCAGAGATTTTCAATATTGGATACGACCATGCACTCTTTACTCTGGAAATCCAGCCCCTGTTTGACCATCATCTCCCAGCCATACGCACCGTTCTGCCCGAAGAACTTACTCTTCTCGGTACGCCTCTATTCTCGTCCGGAATCCCATCTTTCCTCTGCGCTAAACTTCTTAATATGGAAAAATCATTCGACACTCTTAAATCCATCGACGCCCATGTGGCTTTCTTTCTACTGAAGAACTTTCTTGCCTTTCCTCGTTTGGAGTATGCACTTCGCACTTCTCCCTGTTTCCGATTCCCGGATGCAGTCGGAGAATTCGATTCGCTGCTCAGGAATACTCTCGTTCAAATCTCAAACGTACATTTTGACGAAATGGGCTGGAAACAGGCTATCCTGCCTATCAGGGACGGGGGTCTCGGATTCCAAGCCCCCTCGGTCCTCTCCCTGCCATGCTTTCTTTTTTCCTCTCACCGATGCATGCCTCTCGTAGTCCAGATCCTTCCTCCTCCCTCTGGATCGCTCACGGACTCAGAGCTTTCATACGGCACATCGTTGTGGACAGATTGCGGACTAAAAACTCCCGTTGACCTATGCCTTATGCGCGAGTGGACGGAGATCAGCAGCTCTCAGTCTTTCCGGTACTTACTGTCTCACGGAGACCAACACCGGCGTGCTTGTCTGTTGTCTGGAGCATCTCCACGCACTGGCGCCTGGATCAACGCCTATCCTTCTCCTGCAGCTGGAACCTTCCTGGACCCAGACTGTTTAAGAATCGGAATATCTCTCCGACTCGGCTTGGACATTTGCCAGCCTCACCAATGCCGTTGCGGGCCTCATATAGACCGCAAAGGTCTACACCCGCTCTCCTGCCGCAAATGCCCTGGGAGGTTCCCCAGGCACGGACAGCTTAATTCCATAATAAAGCGTCTGCTCGAGGCAACCGGCATCCCGTGCCAGCTGGAGCCCTCTGGCCTTAACAGGGGCGATGGCAAGAAGCCGGACGGCGTCTCGCTCTTCCCGTTCAAGTGCGGCAAAGCGATCGTCTGGGACGCGACATGCTCTGACACTTTTGCGTCAACATGCCTTCTCGCGTCCGCGATCGAAGCTGGCACAGCGGCGAGGAGGGCAGAGACCCGGAAGAAAGACAAGTACGCCTCGCTCGCCGACAGATTCCTCTTTGTGCCTGTTTCAGTCGAAACATCAGGCACATTCTGCCCAGCCACGCTACGTTTTCTCACCGAGAGAGGCCGTCACCTCGGGAGGATTAGAAACGACCCCCGCGAGGTCAATCGGCTTTTTGAGCGCGTCTCAATAGCCGTACTCAGGGGGAACAGTTTCTCTATTCTCTCTGCGGCTAGTAGCTGACTCCCTGTTCCATTTTCTTTTCTACTTGTTAATTATTTTTTTTAAAAAAAAAACATTTTGTTATTTAGTGGATTTTTAAAAACACGATATAGTAAATCTAGAAAATCTTTTGATTTTGATATTATAGAATCAAGATTTTTTTAAATTTATTATAATTCAATTAAAAAGAATTGTAATTTACTAAAAGTTAACAAAGCCATCCATCCGAAGTGGACCCCGCCAACATTATTGACGTTGCATTGCCTCTCACGATAGCAACGGAGATCAACAGGAGAAGCCACCGGGTCTCACGTGTGTCGTGGGAATCACGATTATCGGCCATTTTTAAAAAGGACGAAAAATGACGAACTGTGAAATTTCACAAATAATCAATAAAATTTTTGAATGAAATAATTAACCGCATGTAGGCAAAAATATGAAGTTTTATCACGAACAGAAATCTGTAAACATGTCTATGTTAAGTTTAGTCTCGTAGAAAAAATTTTACTTAAAAATAGTTTAAAATTGAATTTTAAATATAAATCAAACAAGTTTGCATCCGTTATCCGAGATCTATATTGACTTTTTAAATATTTCATTTTGGAAAATATAGACTCACATAAATATGTGCTTCCGAATAAAATGTGAATATTTCTTGCCATTTCACGTAAATTTGGATAATCTGTCGCTGATTTCCATACATTCAACAAATCTTCGCTTTCATTAAATTTATTTATCAAAATTAAATCATTTTTTAATTTCAATAATTCAATTTGAAATTCCAATGGCGCATTCTCAATCGAAAAACTATGTGGTCCTGCAGTTAATTGAAGTTTGAGTTCAATTTTTTTAAATTCGTTAAATCGCTTTTCAAATTGTTTCAAAATATAATCGAATATAGTATTAAATGTATTTGGTGTAAGATCGTCATAATTAATTATTTTGTCATCAATGAGATTTTTGACTTTTTGAAAATGAAATAATTCATTTTTTTCTATGTGAATCTTCAGTAGGCGGCATGTATCCTTTTATGGATATTTTTAATTATTATTTAGGGTTTTTCTTGATTAATTAACACTATGAGCATTATATTTAAGATTAGTTGCTCGATGACCTAATTGTGCCCACGGCCGCACATTCATCGACTCAAGGCCGCACTTGCGCACCCCTGTTCTAGACCTACCATCAGCTACGTCATATATCAGTATATAAATGTAATCAATATATAAATTACAAAGGGAAATCAAATGAAAGAAAATAACAAGAATCAATAATCATCTCCACGACTAACTACTTCTTTACAGGTGGGCCGCAAAAGAACAGTATGTTCAAACTGTGCAGTATAGCATCCTTCAATGTCAACAAGAGGAGGATAAGACTCCACCATTCCACAAGATGTTAGTAATTTCAGCGGAACCTGATACCGAATAAATCCGTTGTCCACTAGCCACCGTTTACAAAATGGCAAAGTATTAAAAATCGATTTTATTTGTCGAAATAACTTTTTAGCTGATTCCAATCTAAAACTCAATTCAACGACTAAACCTTGGCTGTGAGTAAGTGATGTCGGGATTGTGCATGTAGTGAGAGCATTCTCCACAGTCCACCACATGCCCTTTTCCCGTAGATCCAAACGTCTCGATGGCATAGCACTCGTTTTCCTTGAAAATTTTTTAATACTAGAAACCTCCATTTTCTCTTTACTGTCGTTTTTGACAATTGGGAGACTCTTTCCGGCATGAATCCTGTACTGATTAACTGTATGTCCATGTAAGTTCCGAATGCATTTCACAGGATAGACTTTACCCCTGATTTCAACTTCGTGTGCTTCCATTGTTTCCTGAATAGCTTCTCCGATGTCACTGAACCTCGCATCAATTCCGGCTTCCTTATAAAAAGGTTAAATCATCTATAATTACTCGTATTCCACAATTTGTAGCCTCTTTTACTGCCTCGAGAAGATTATCGTATGTGGGATTGAAAGTCTTTGTAAAAGCACAATCGATTATTCGACCTATAACAAGTTAAATGTACGCAAAAATTAATATCAGTAATAATGTTTAAAATAAATACCATTTACGTGTGTACCAAAGTCTATTTTACAAACATCGTCATATCGCAAGACAGTCTCATCAGACGGGTTTGAGGTATAGTGAGCTGCGCAGTTGTTAAGGGACACTCCCGTAGGAAACGCTATCCCACGCTTTAACTTATCAGCAGAAATAAGTCTTCTAACAGTAGATTCCAATTCTTCACTAAAAAAAGAAAATAAAGGGAAACCAACCAAATATCAATCATTTTCATTCCAGGCTTAATAAAATCATTAATATATTTTCTAGTTTCTCTGTGAACTTCAGCGGCCTTGCGAATATCATTATAGTAATCATTGTTAACACTGTCCCTATCTTCAGCACCTTCTCTCACAGCTCTATCATAAAATAATAAATGGAAGTAAATAATCTCGAACCTTTTATACTCTAAACATTCTCCTGGATTGAATATTCCGTCAGGAAATAATTCATCGACAGGAATTTGATGAGGTTTTGGCAAAATAAGTTCTTCTGGAGATTCCTCATTCAACGAGTCTTCAATTGTCTTAGAGCTTTTTTTATTTATCTTTTTCTTTGAAGTATTTATAACTTTGTCATTTGCGATTTGACTGTCTTGTATTTCTTCCATTAAAGTTTCTTTAAAGAATAGAGAAAAGTGATACCAGAATATAAAAAGCATGAAGAAATTAAATAATTTTTCACGTTTTTAAATAATAATAAAATAAATTTTTTAATAATTAATTCTTAACACCTTATTTGTTTTTCTATTGATAATGTAGTTATGGCGGGTGCAAGAAAGGTTAACTTCCTGAAGGCCTTCCTGAAGAACGCAGGAGAATGCAAAGGCCTATATGGCCAAACAACATATATAACCAATACTTGGAACCTACGATCGGATATACGTGCGGAATCTGGGGAACAAACTTAAGTGCAAACAATCAATCAAAAATCGACAAAATTCGGTTGAAAGCGACAAACCTGCTAAATACTTTTTCCGATAAAGAGATTATCCCAAAAGCCTGGGACAACATCATAAAGTCATCTGCAATCCATCTACGAGAGGTTCGTCCTGAAAATCCCCGTCCGTACCGAAAATGCGTCGGGACAACGGCGGAACATCGGGAGAGGCTGCGCGAACTGCTGAGGGAGGCTGGGATCACCTGAATTCTTCTTTCTTTTGTCTATGACGGTGGTTTTCTGGTTCAATAAATAAAAATAAACAAAAATTCTAACTTCTGCCGTCTATATTTACGATGTTACTCCTGGCTGATACTCTGTTCGTGTGCTGCTGACATTAGAAAAATTATCTATGATTTTTCGACCATTGGATGATCGCTTAACTCTTAGAAATGCAGTACAATGCGACCTCAAATTGGAGAAATTTTTCCTTTATTTTTGAGGTTTTCCCCATAAAAAGAGTTTTCTCCTCATTTCCTTGTTAAATCAAGATAACCAATTTTCGAAAATATTTTTGTCATCAACGCGTTTCAAAATAATCATATTCAATGCCGATTTCTTTCAGATTTACACCTTTTAATACTCTTGGTAATTTCGTACGCCCATTTATAAGCTGTTTATCTTTTTCTACTCTGTTACTGCAACACTAAAAAGGTTCATACGTTCTTTTCTTATTTTATGTTTGTTGTGTGATTTGTTTCTTTCAACAAAACTTTTTTTAATAGTTTTATAAAAGAATGCAGTTTTATCACAGCTGAAAATCTTTCTTCAGCTATAGTTTTTAAGCAAATCATTGAAAATCGATCGTAAGTTTTCCGCAACTCTTTTATCGGCTGATCGTGATTTGCCTTTCGACCTGGAATACGAATAATCTTGTAAACTTTGGCATCACTTTGTATCCAATTATTTCTTCGGATGTTGAGAAGGCATGAGCTAGAATTCTTTTCTTTTTAAGTCGATATAGCATTCATTTATAGATGTTAAAGCCTTTAAATCATTTTATTCTTAGGACCAGACTATATATCCTTGCAAATTCTGCCTAGGGAGGATGAGGTCCCTGGTCGAGTGCATCGGCATCACGGGACGTTTGTTTGATTTTTACCGTGGTTCTGGCGGTTAAATAAATAAACAGGTTAAAAATTCAATTTGTTCAACTTGCGTCAATTTCCTCATCTATAAAAAATGTCTTTTCGATAATATAAATAATTAATTCAAAGAATTGAAACTAATCCTGAAAAGGTAAGATCGATATTAATTCTCCTCTGTTTTGAAGAATTTAAATAAAATCTAGTCTTTTATAAAAACTAAATTCGTTAGTGATTACAAAAATCCTAAAAAATGAATTAAAATCGCAAGCATGCAAAAAAATGATTGCTAAATTCCAAATCGAAATGAAGTGATGCTCTTTTGGTTTCTAAACTATTCGGTAACTCTAGAAAAAGTTGCCAAGTGTCTTCACCAACCAGGTAGATGCCACTGCGTTATCAACACCGTCTCGTTTAAGTTATTTCCGAAAAAGAAATGACTTGATATCTAAAAAATGTACCTGAGATGTTATTTAAGTTACATTATTAACCGCAAATAAAATCGCAGATCCCGGCGTTCGGGAACTCAATTTCTTTAATCGAATTGGTGTTGGAAAGTATGTCTACAAAGTAAACCCTAAAACTACAAAACCAAAAAAAAGTTTTAATACGTTTAATTTGTTCAATATATTAAAATTTAACGAATCATATGCAAAATTTGCAACGACTTAAGAGCGTGATTCTGAAAATTTGTTTGAAAATATAAACAATATGATTTATTGAATTTAAATTCTTCGATAAGCATTTCTATATATCGAAATCTATTAATCCCATTTTTTTCTGGATTGTAAAAAACATTTGGGATAAAACATTTACAACTATAACACAATTATTATTTAAAACATTTTTAAATAAATCATTTATGAATTATTATAAAAATAAATTTAAGAAAAATTTATGAAACTTACTATCACATTTAATGATCTTTAGAAACGAATGTTTAGAATCGATTCGGCACATGATCTTAACGTATTATCAATGGAATGCAATATTTTATATCGTATAAAACAGGGCGAGCATCTCAATAAGTATAATAGTTTGAGGAGGGGAATGCAATATTTGAGGAGGAAAAGGGTCTCCATATTTTATATATTCTAAGTATTGCACTATGGAAGATAAACTTACTTTTTTGCAAACTCAATTAACAATCCTTGCTTTTTTGCCATAAGATAATTTGTTCCTTTGACAACTTGATCGTTGTAGCTTTCAATTTTGATCTGTGGACGACTATATATTCTATGGCGTTCATAATACTGTCATTGAATAAATATTCATTAAAGATAAAATATTTCTTTTTGATCTTTCTATTTATCACTTAAAGCAGGTGTTCTCAACCGGGGGCGAATCGCCCCCCTAGGGGCGAAAATTTTGAACAGGGGGGCGATAATTTTGTACAGGGGGGCGATTTTAAAATAGCACGCTGTTTTTACATTCTTGTTTGGTATCTAAGATGTCTTCTCGCTCAAATAAGAAAAGTCGTCATTATCAAAACGAATATTTAAAATATGGGTTTATTCAAAGTACTGAAGATACAAAACAGCCTTATTGTCTTATTTGTCAATGTTCTTTCTCAAATGAGGCGATGAAGCCATCACGATTACAGGATCATCTAAAACGCAAGCACTCGGATAAAATGTCAAAGCCGATTGAATATTTTCAAAATTTAAAATACAATTTTGAAAATAAGAAAACGATCAAATCGTTATTCACAAAGCCAGTACATGATGGTTATTTAACATTTATTTATATGTAGTTGTGGGTGCGCACATCGCTTCTTATAAAATTGCTGAAATTATTGCGAAAACTTCCAGTTCTCATACTATCGCAGAAAATGCAATAATTCCATTACTGGAAGTAATAATATCGGATGTAATGCATCAAGATGCTTCTAAAATTATTAAAAGTCTACCTCTTAGCAATGATTCGATTATTATTATTATTTAAGCCACACAAAATCACCGTCTTAACCATTAACTAACACGTTCAGGTGATTCGTCGAAGAATTGATGAAATGGGTGACAATGCAAAAGAAATCCTTATTGAAAAACTGAAGCGAAGTAAGTTTTCATTACAAATTGATGAAAGCGTCATTGTAGATAGCAAAGCTGTTTTAATGGGATTTAAACCCGACATAGAATATTTAGCGAGTAAACATCAATATCAAGGGTCTCACTAATAATTTTTAATAAAAATTCAATTTTTTACATTTGATTTATTATTTTATATTTTGATTTTTGAGTTATATACAAAAAACAACCAATTAAGGGACAATGCCCAAAAATTTTTAAATTGTATGTGGACAAGGGGGCGATAAAATTTCAAAGGAGGGCGATAAAATATCTAAGGGGGCGATGAACAAAGAAAGGTTGAGAATGCCTGAGTTAAAGGACTTACTCAGTACCCTATGCGATTTCAAAACAATATTTACATGATGCATCTGCGTAATTTTTCTTGAAATAAGATTGTTTTTGTGATGTTTATACATTTACATTAGGTCATTCTTGAATGATATTTATGTTAAACTTCATTAAAAATGAATTTGTAGTTATGATTATATTTCATAATCCGAACAGCAAATATTTTTCCAGAATCATCCAATACATTGCATTAGCAATGGAGCAACTGTTTCTATTAATCCTTTAGTAAATTCGTCAAGATTTTAAAGGGATAATCTTAGAAGTTTTACTTTAATGCATAGGTAACTCTTATTTAAACACTCTTTAATCGTGTTTAATCTAAAAACGATCCATAACAATTTATCATCAATCAACTGAGAATCAATTTCGCCATCTTCGAATCTGGACCTGATTAAAGTTTTTGAAATAGATAAAAAAACCTTTCCTAACAATAGGACAGTAAAACATTTCAGAAGACGGATAAGTCCAATTTTTTGAATCAAAAGAGAACATTGGAATACTTGACGTTTCTTGTTTTTTAGATTACAGAAATTCTCAAAAACTGTATCCTTACTAAGATCTGGAATCTATTTTCTAAGATTTCATATTATCGAAAACCATATCCAATCATTTACAATCTCTATACTGTTCTGTGCAATTGGAAACTTCCTTCTGATGGGTTAGAGATTTTCGCATTATTATTAACTTCTCTCTTGATATTGGACAAAAACTTCATTTAAAATAAGAAAGAAACTAATTAACTAAGTAATTTTACTAACTAAGTCCAGAGCCTTCGAAGTGAGCAGAAGGCGGCACTCCACGCACCTCCTCCCCTTCTTCCTCCTCTTCTCTGGCACTGTAGACCTTCGAGAAGGTGCAGTCCAGCGCCTCTTGCTGACTAAACGTCAGGAAAGGGCTGGATCGGCGAGCATCAAACGAGACACTCTCCAGAGTCCTCTTAAGAACAGTTGACTGTATATAAGCCTGTAGAGACTTATCTACATCCAACTGTTTTAAGTACCGCTTGTGGTATTTGGTGACCAGTCCATCCATGTCATCACACACGGGATGAATGGACTTTGCACTGGTGCATCAGTCCTAGCTCGTTTGCAAGGAGGTCATACTTCCTCCTTTTCTCCACTTCCACTATCTGCAAACGGTCTAAGCACGTGATGCCCACCTCCACGATAACAATCTCCCCGTTGACCTTATCGTGGACCACAATGTCGGGTCTGTTGTGCTGGACAACAATCGAGGTGCGTATGGGGGTATCCACCTTAATGCACACCCTCGAGTTCTCACACCCGATTGAACTCGATGGGTTCGCAACTTTCTGGACCGCCTCAAGCCGTACTTATTGCAGAGCAAAAGATGGAGGGACCTCACCACCTCGTTATGCCTTCCATGTGTAATCATGGTAAAGCATACTCCCGCACTTCGTGGCTAAATGGTCAACGGTCATTGCCTTACTCTTACAGTGGTTACACTGTTTCCGTTGACCATTAAAAAAGTTTCTATCCTGCAAATATGAGAACAACCCTTCTGATCGGGGGAGTTATTCCCATATTTCAGCCACGTAGATGACGACGATACGTCAATGTGCGGGTTGTCCAGGCTGCTAAAGAGGAGTCTTGTGAAGGACTTTTAAGTGATCTTTTAATTAAAGACTCCTTTTGAAGTTTGATCAACTCCTTCACATTAACTTGGGTAGCACTAGACCATACTTAGCCGACACATAGCCTTTTATGGTCCCTAGGTGTGTACCACGCGCTTTTTCAGCAGCAAGGATGGCAGCCTTCCTTTGGGATACACTCGACCCACTCCACAAGGTGTCGTGCATCTTAGTAAGAATTCGCTCACTTAAGTGTACGATGTTACTCAGTCCACGTCCTAGCTGCCGCGAGATAAGTACAATCTCTCCTTATTGCTTGCCAACACGTGGACATGATTCTCTCGGAGTACTCTTCGGACAATAAGGTCCATTTCATCGTACTCACTCGGCTCGAATTCGATCAGGCCAACGTAGTAGTTTAGCAATGAGATGGCATACTCGTTCAAGGCATGAAATAAGTTCCGTGCATTGAGCCGAGTCTTACATAACATTGCCGCCCTACTACGCACACCCTCCACTACCACTTTCTCGTTCGGGTGTGATTAATGAGGCTGGACTCTCAACCACACCAAGATACTTATATCCTTGGTGTTCCTCCAAGACTTTGACTAGGTCACCACACACAGGGGTGTTAGTCGCCGACTTGTCGTAGTTGAGCTCCAACCCCAGGCCTTCATGAAACCTTTCAGGACTTTACCCATTGAGTGGAGGATCTCTGAAGACCGAGCGAACAGCTTAATGTCGTCTATGAACATGAGATGGTTTGTGCTAAAACACCCTCCTTCATGTTCGATCGACATTTGTTCGAATTGGGCAGTGAGGACTCTACTCAACGGTTCTAGGCAGAGGACGAACAGCAGCGGAGACATGCTGTCGTTTAAAAATATATAATTAATTAAATATAAATCAAAATTTGTTCAAATCGAAAATGAGCCACGATGCGCAAAAATCATTTAAAATATATTAATTAGAAAACTAAGAAGCAGAATTGAATACCAGCTTCGTTGAGAGACGCATGTGACGTAATTACTGTAATGCAATTTATTCAAAAAAAATTTAATTGTTATAATTTTGATAACTTGTTCGAAAAATGTTTCTATCATCTTGGGACGTATTATTTGAAATTGAAGTGGGAAAAATCAATCCGTTGAAGAATGGCTGAGAATAATTAGAAACTGTGAACAATCGAGGAGCTACTGACTGAGATGAACCAAATAGAGAGTGAAACACTTGGCCATTGAAAGCCGAGTTTTTAAATGGAAGGTCTCGATGAGTAATGCTGCTACTTCCACCAAATACAGTATTCATTGAGTCAAAACAAGGCCTCTTATTGGAAGGTAAAGGAAATCTTAGAACATGTGGTTCATATTGGGTATCCTGACAAAGAGAACGTACCGATCCTTCTATGACTAAAGAGGGCGGTTCATTCTCAACTTCTAGATTATTTATATCTTTATCCTCGTCAGAATCTTCAATAACAATAACATCGTCTCCATTCTTCGAAATATTGACCACGCTCTCAGTTATCGGAGTCGGTTCTTTATTTTCAGTGGTATCAAAAATTTGTGAGGGATTCACTGAATCAGAACCACGCCTCTTATTGGAGGATAAAGAAATCGTAGAATATGTGGTTCATTTTGGATATCCTGACAAAGAGAACGTACTGATCCTTCTATGAGGACTAAAGAGGGCGGTTCATTCTCAACTTCTAGATTATTTATATCTTTATCCTCGTCAGAATCTTCAATGACAATAACATCGTCTTCATCCTTTAAAATATTCTCCATTCTCAGTTATCGGAGTAGGTTCTTTATGTTCAGTGGTATCAGAAATTTCTATGAAAATCAACAATAGCAAGCAACCTTTAGCAGATTCCATTTTATCTGAAACACGGTGCCAAAGCCCATTCTCATCAAACCTAACAGATCTCACGTGATTTTGAGTCTGCATTAAAATGAAGGAGACGTATCTTATGGAATAATATAGTCAAAACACAATACTCGTCAATCTTCACGTAGCAAAAGTCAATAGGCCGAAAACAGATAGGACAGCGCCAATTAGGTCTTTTCTCATTCATTGTGAGAAAAGTATGGGCATCAAAACATTGAATGGGTCACATTGCGTTGACCTGACCGGAAGAGACAAACGAGTCTGGGATATCTACACATGTAAATAAGGATTTTGAAACAGGACATAGGAGAGAGAGGTATATATCAGTCACAACAGGTTCGTCAGTTTCATTGTTTCCAGAAAGACGTTCAGTGACTGAAAAGTCACTTTATTAGGTCAATACTCCATTTCTGAGTCTGTTCAGTTGTTATTAGAGATCGAGATTGTATTTTATTTATTAAATCGTTGGCTGATAATTTTTTGACAACAAAAATTCCCGCGTAATATTGATCCTAAAAAAATATATATAAATTACTTTTTCGCTAGAACTGTTACGGACAAATAAAAAATTTGTGCTATTAGGACGTGTAATTGTCACCAGAGTCACATCAACAGGAATCCGCGGGCGTTTCCGTACTCGTTTTTTGTCGCTTGATAGGGAGGTATGGCTAAATAAAAGGTCGACTTATATAGAATACTGGAAGATCAACAGATTTTGAGTTGAGTTTACACGTTAAAGTTGACGGATATTTATCACGCAAAACATTTGATTCCAAAACGCCAATTCTAAAATTATTAATTTGAACTGAACCTAAGTTGTACTTGAAATTCAGTCCTGAATCCCATATAGTCAAAGAATCTGTATTATAAAAATGAAATATCAAAAATTATTTTATATTGAATAATATTATTGATAAACATATTTTTTAAACTTTTTAAAAAACAATTACTTTAAATCTGGGAAAGTATTGTAAATTGACTCTGTAAAAGTAAATAAGTTTCTGCTGTCACCGTCAGTTATATTATCACCTAAAATAATGTATGACAGAAATACCATTTTTGATTAAGGTTGGGAATAAAACTGTGTAAAGGTTTTCATAATAAGGAATGTCTTCAAATTTAAGAGAATTCAAATCTATCGGAGGAGCAAATTGTACTGTAGGAAATATCGTTTTTATTGGAAATATAGCATTATCGCTATTGCTAAAATAAAATTTGTTATCAGGTGTACTCAAAAATAGATTTTATTTCTTTCAGAAAATCAGGATTGTAAACTGTTTCTAAATTATCACAAATTCGTTTCAACAAATCATCTTTATTTCCAGAAATCTTTGCATGAATATAATGACAAAGTTTTTGCAAATCAACTTTTCGAAGTTGCCTGAGTAATATCTATTAAAATTTCAATATTGATATAAACTATATAAGAGGCCAAAATTTCATTTCTCAACATTTTAAAACAAAAATTTCCAAATCTCACTAAAGTGCTTTAATAATATTAGTCTATTTAGCTAGAAATCAATACTTAAAAAATATTAAGAATAATTAAATCAGCTTATTTTATATAACAAATTAATTATTAATCAATGGAAACTGGTTTAATTAAAATACTAAAAATGTATATAAAACAATAATTAATATATAATGCATATTAAATTTATCTTTGTTATAAATAAATTAATTTATTATATGAATTTTATTTTAAAAATATAAAAATTATTAAAATAAATAAAGAAACTTTTATGTGCTTGGATCGTGTTTTTGTTGTTTCTGCCTTTCGCTCTCCTATCGGTTAATTTTTTTAAATCACACATTAAATAATGTTTTATAATTTATTTTCCACATTTATAAAAATTCAAATTATAAATGTTCTAGGCTCTTTTAATGGATTATTATCAAGCTGTGGTCCAGTACAGTTGAGTGAGGCTGTTATATCATATGCACTAAAAGAATGTGAATGCGATCCAAAAGATGTGGATGAATTAATAATGGGGCATGTTCTGACTGCCGGTATATTTTTGTTAATGATTACTTGTAGGCTTGGGTCAAAACCCAACACGACAATTATCACTTAAGATAGGAATTCCAAACACATCTCCCGCGTATAGTGTTAACATGTTGTGTGGATCTGGGCTACAAGCCATTATTCTTGGATTCAAATCGATCAAATATGATCAGATGAATGTGGTTGTCGCAGGTGGAATGGAAAGTATGTCAAATGTTACGAAAATAATTAAAACTAATTAAATTAAGGCCCCACATACTTCCAATCTCAGAAAGTCTGTCAAATTTGGTTCTGTTGAGTTTACAGACACTGTACTGAATGATGGGCTCATGTGTGCCATGAGTAAAGTTCACATGGGTGTCACTGGTTTGTATTTTTATGTATAATATTTTGATTAGCTGAGCATGTAGCTAAGATTGCCAACATAACACGGGTAGAGCAGGACGAATTTGCTTTTAATTCTCAACAAAAATGTGGAAATGCTATGAAAATGGGGTTTTTTAATTCTGAGATTGTTCCTATTACAATATCTGTCAGTCGATCTGGTATATTAAAATTTGTGGTTAATTGATAAAGAAAATAAAATGATAACACAAGATGAATTTCCCAAGCCTAATACAACAATTGAAGCTTTGGGGGCGTTAAAGCCCTGTTTCGTCAGAGATGGGAGCGGAACGGTGACCCCGGGGAATGCCTCTGGTTCAATTATTTGTAATTATGTTTTTTGGCAGGAATAAATGATGGATCTGCAGCCGTCGTTTTAATGAATCATAAGCAAGTTGAACGAAGAGGTTTAAAGCCTATTGCCGAGATTATTTCATATGCATCTGTCGGTTTGGAGCCAATGGAAATGGGTTTAGGCCCTGTCCCTGCTGTTAGGATGGCGGTTTGTAGTTGGAATTTTGATTATTTAGCTGAGTAAAGCCAATTGGTCCATCGACAGTGTTGATTTGTTTGAATTAAATGAAGCTTTTGCTGCTCAGTCACTGGCTGTGATAAGACAGCTGAATTTAGATCCAAATAAAGTTAACGTTTCTGGCGGTGCTATAGCTTTGGGGCATCCTATTGGTGCTTCCGGAGCTAGAATCCTTGTGACTTTATTGCATAATATGAAGAGATTGAATGTTAAGAGGGGTGTAGCCTCTCTTTGTGTAGGTGGTGGTATGGGCGTGGCTATGTGTGTTGAAAGATTATCTGATTAAATATTTCTTGATAATTTTGCTTACTTTTTGAGAAACTAATATTTTAAATACTATCTCAATTTCTTTACTCACTCGTTTATCTTTTTGAAATCTGTGCATGATCTAATAATTAGATTAGATTCTAATTAATTCGAACAGGCATTAGTATAGAATCTTTGGTCTTTTAAAAAAAGCACTTTAGGTTCCTTCTTTACCCAGATAACAAAATTTGTTCAAATCGAAAATGAGCCACGATGCGCAAAAATCTTTTTAAAGTATTTCCCTAACTATCTCAGAAGGGCGAATGCTTCAATTTTATTACCATTTAGGACAGGGGTCGGCAAAAGCAGGCTCGCGAGCCTTTGAAGGCTCTTTAACTCTTACGGTAGGCTCTTTCAATTTTTAACTATTTTTTTTGTTTTGTTAATAACAAAAAATCTTTGCACGTTTAACATTAATTTTTTGTGGTACATCGATATATGCCTAGCAATAAAAAAATTAATAAAAAAATCGATAATGCGCGACATTTTCAATCAAAATGGACTGAGACTTTTGCATTCACGTCTAATTCAGAACAACTACCGAAATGTCTCATTTGCCAGGAAACTTTGAATCAAAATAAAGGGGTTAGGAATCTGTAGAAGAACTTGCAAAGAATAATCAGATTGAGAATTCCGCTTTTAAATATTGGTATCACAATGCCAGGACTGCAAATATTGCCAGTTTTTTGATAAGCCACGAGGCAAGGGGAAAACCATTTACCGATGGCGAATTTATAAAGGCATGTTTCATTAAAACCTCTGAAGAACTTTTTCACGATTTTTCAAATAAGGCAGAAATCGTGAATACAACAAAGTTCGCTGGCTTTCGAGAGGGAACGTTTTCAATCGGTTTGCTTATTGTATGCAAGAAGTCAAACTTTTTTTCAATGAGAAAAAAATTCATAATGACGAATTAAGTGATGACCGATGGCTGCAGAAATTCTATTTTATGGTTGACATAACATCAGAATTAAACAAACTTAATTCAAAATTGCAAAGGAGTGGAAATATTAAATTTTTCATGTATGAGGAAGTGATATTATTTGAAAAAAAATTAATTTTGTTGGAAGAGGATATAGAACAAATTATTTTACTTTTCTTAGTCTGTATCTTTTTTTCTTGTCGACATCTTTAAAATATGTTGGATCGCGATCAGAATTAATATAATCCTTAATTTGTTCTATTTCTTGCAAAAAAAGCTTCACTAAAAACCATGCGGCAATTTGAAATAATTATTTTTTTTATTAGTTATAATATTATCTATTAACTTAAAATAATTCGATTGTCATCTATTTCATAAAAATTACATTTTTATTTTAATAAAAAGTTGTCGGTCCACTCAACGGCGTGGTCCATTCAGCGGACGGTGACACAAAATTACAGATTCGAATTTGGAATCTAACCTCAGATTAAAATTAACGACTTACGACCCAGACATTAACTAACTCTCCAAAGAAATGAGGAATCACATTTCTCATTAATGCGTCTAATTAATTTAATTTTTTAAAATGAATTCTTAATTATTTTTTAAATTAATGTCTATTTAATTTTATGAATTTAAATTTTTGACAAGTGGTAAAAATTCATAAATTTAAATTAATGTCTATTTAATTTTATGAATTTAAATTTTTGACAAGTGGTAAAAGGTGACTCTTCAATTTTTCGAAATTTCCAAAAATGTTCAAAATTGGCTCTTCTCCAAAAGTATTTGCCGACCCCTGATTTAGGAGATCCAACCAGCGACATCGATTGCAGGAAAAGAAATCATAATTAGATAATAAAATTAATTTTATTTGTCTGGTATAATAAAAATCCTGTGTATTAAACGATTTCAATCTTAAAAACCAATAAATGTTTGTTTACCAATAGTCTGAAAGGAAATGTCTTATAACTAGGGCAAACGAAAGTCAACAAGGTCAACTTGAGTTTTTTGTTTAATTATAGTGTTAAAATGATATTAGTCAAATTATTTCGATAAAAAAATGTATATATAAAAAGTTATAAAAGCAACAAAGTCAATTTTCTACTCTTATCGTCAACTTTTATTTTATTGAGGTCATTCGCAAACTCAATGTTGATAGGAAAAATTTTTATTTACTTATTTCTGATGCTGCTTCATATATGGTTTCTTCTGGAAAAGTATTAAAGCAATTATATTCAAATCTATTTCATGTCACTTGTGTGGCGCATTTATTACATAATTGTGCCTTCAGAATTGCGCCAAAGCACTTGTTGTCAAAAATAATTCACGACGTCAATTATTTACAGAAATTGGATATCCACCCGAGCCCATTGTAACTAGATGGGGTAGTTGGTTAAATGCTGCTGACTATTATGCAAAAATTTAACACAAATCATCAATATTTGTAATGGTATAGAAGAGGAATCTTTATTGATACAAAGAGCAAAGGAATCCGTTATGAATGAATTTCTTCATACGAATTTAGAAGAAATAAGCCGGGAATATCATTTATTAACAGATATTTTAATGGAAATTGATTCTAATAAATTCACTATTTCAAGAGAGTATCATTTTTTGAAATGTTGATTTTAAAGAAGATTCCTGCAAAATTTGAGACTACATAAGCTTACGAATTTCAAGAAACGACATTTTCAAAATAATGGAGTTATCTAAGCTACCAATTACTCCATTTCACCACGCATTATTATTGGATTGCCCGGCAACATCGTGTGAAGTAGAAAGATCATTTTCTATTCTTCACAAAATTTTAACCAAAGATAGAAATTTCCTACCTGAAAATGTTAAATACTATTTAATGTTGTGCTTTAAAAAATAAATTTCTGTTTCTTAGGGCAACTTTTTATGCATATTATGTCAACTTTGTTTATTTTTTAAAGCAATTTAGTTGACTTTTAAGGTCAATTTTTTACATTTTTAAGAGCAACTTTCCGGTTGCCCTACTTATAACTGACATGACCTGCTAAGATACTTTCTAGAAGACAAATCTGTAACTTTGATTTGTGTCCCTATACACTTGAAAGGGTGGAATTTTACTACTTCCATTAAGACCAAAATTCCAATTTAGGCTTCTCCAGTTGATCTCTGTTGCTATCGTGAGAGGCAACGCAACGTCAATTATGTTGGCGGGGTCCACTTCGAATAGATGGCTTTGTTAACCTCTAGTAAATACAGTTTTCTAAATTTTTGATATAAATATCTATGTTAAATCCAAATTTTTAATTCATAAATAAAAGTTTTGTACATTTTTAACCCGGAGTATGAAATATGGATCTAATAATTTTTCTCGATTTAAAATTTTTTATTTAATAAGACGACCATGGAAATGCTCGTTAACATATTTTTGATTTTTTCTAATTGAGTATAATCCGTTTCATTTTAGCCGTTCTAATTGTTCTTTTTTATAGCATACAAATTCCCAATGTTTATAATATATTGCGTAGTTCGCGTCTTATAGAACAATCCTTAATTCTTTTTATGAAACTTTAGAACATTTAAAAATGAATAAAGTACTAAGCAGACACGTTTTAACATGAATTTTTTAAATTACGGTCTAATAAATTAATCATGAGATCATATGACGCCACTAATGTTTCATTAGATAGAGAAAAAGTATAATCAGCGAGGGTTAAATATTTAGTGATAGTCCTTTGGGAACTTTGTCGAAAGTCTACACAATAATCACAAGTAAGAAACTAAATGAGTGAATTGGTTAATGTCCATTTTATAGCTCGACATTCCAGATTCATATAATTTGTTGTTTTCATTGATAATGTTCATGGTACGCTTAAAATGCAGATTCTAAATGGCTCTGGTTGTGTGATCTCTAATATACTAAAAGTATATACAATACTGAAGTTGACAACATAGTTGTTCCATTCTGTGAGGATGTCTTCAATGATTTCATATTGGAGATCAGTCAGTAAAATTATTTTGTAAAAGATAAATGCAAAAATAAACCACATTAACAAGTTTTTTTAAGTTCAAATTGAATGTTTGTAAAATTTTATGAGAATTTCGTCGCATTATTTATTATTAGACAACTGACTAGTCATTATATTGTATTTATATAGATTTCTACTTCCACATACTTGAATAACTGTTATTTGATAATTCCACTACATGCATTTGTTATAACTATAAATGGATTTTTATTTTGTCGACTTTTTCGTTGTCTATTGTTGACAGTGATATATTTGGATGTATCTCAAAACAAAATGCATCTCAAAATGAAGTCTAAGGTAGTCACTGTGAAGTCATTGCTGATTATTCGATAATACTAATTGCTAAATAGTAAACTTGCGTTCCGACTTCGAGAGGATTTGAGCACATATCTGCTAATGTAATAGTTCAATGTCTATTAAAAGATATTTGAAACGGTATTTAAAATTATGTGCATTCAATAGCTTAGCTTTAATTGATTTTAAATAATAATATTAAAAATTATTTCGTTTAATTAAAACAATTATAAATTCAAATAAAATCTATTTAACGTGCTTTTGTATATGGTTGTGATTGCTATTTATTATACACATATAATATCAAATGACTTTTCAAGGGAAGAGTAAGGAATTTTACTATCAAATCTACTGCCAAGAAAACAATCGAAATGTACTATGCCCGTCTTTCCACTGACTTTCAAATCAATAAGATGGTGGCCAACGACGTCATTGTTACCACCAGCAAAAGAATGAGGAATCAAATTGCTGGTTATATTACACACCTCATGCGACGAATTGAAAAGGGGCCAGTGCGTGGGATATCCCTTAAACTACAGGAAGAGGAGCGTGAAAGACGGGACAACTATGTTCCCACTGTATTTCCCTCTCTTTTAAACTAAAGGTTTCGGAGTTGGAAATTGACGTGATTCCCACTGGCGACACCAAGTCGATGCTTGACAATCTCGTTTTTTTATTTGTGAAATATATTTTAGGGACTCACTCTTCCTCTTCTCTTCGTTCGATCTAGCATTCATATTCTTTTAATTGTTATTGAAATTCGATTACCAGTTTTACTTTGATTTCGTACTTTAGCTTTTTTAGAATGACATTTTCATTTGTTAACTATTGTAAATTGATAACCTCCTAAATTAATACACTTGAATCTTGATTTGAGGCACAATGCGTTCTATTAGGGTTAGTCAAAAATTAACAGCAATATACAACTTTAATAAAAAAAGGCATTTGAAAATGTGCCGGAGTATACAACATTATAGAAAAGAGACCTCCTCAATGGAAAGGGAATCTAATTGGAAAATTATACTTTTTTGATTATTTTGTCAAGAAAATATTATAAATAAAGATCAAATGTAAATCTAATTAGGAGATTGACTGACTCGTCGGTAAATGGGTCGACTTAGTTATAATTGCAACTGATATAGCAAAAAATTATTTAAAGCAAACACAAGTAGTAATTATTAAAGGATGGACTTTTTATGAGACACTTGTTTGGCTTCTTCGCATTTTTGATCGTACTCTAATCATTTTACTTTAACTAAAAAGCTTCTTTTCTTTTTTAATAAATTCTCAAAGCAGTTCGTCGAACTGTTCTTTGACTTAGTCCAGTGGTTCTCAAACTGGGGTACGCGTACCCCTAGGGGTACGCGAAATTCTGTAGGGGGTACGCGAAAATTTTTGAAAATCTATTTAATTTTCGTTTCAACATAAAAAAGTTATTAATTCTAATTATAATAAAAATCATAATTAAATTAAATAATTAATAATAAATAAATCTCCACGCTACTAGTTTTTCTTATGAGTTTACCTGTTAACAAGATTCGAAAATACAACGATAGTTATCTCAACTATGGATTTTTATTTTGTGATTAAAACGGTGTGCCACATCCGCAGTGTATTATTTGCCAAAAGATTCTTTGCCCTGAATCCATGAAACCTTCATTACTTTCTCGGCATCAAGTTTCTAATCATTTCGAAACTATCGGAAAACCAAATGACTTTTTTAAGAACAAAAAAGATAATATTCGGAAAATAGACGATTCTTTCAATTTTGACATTAATTTTTTACTATCAAATCTCTTACATGATTTCATATCGGATCGCAAAAGCCAAAAAACCACATACAATTGCCGAGAATCTTATTATACCGTGCATTAAGGACATGTTTGAATGTTTCCCTGGCAATAAATTGGAGCATATTGTTCGAAAAATTCCATGTTCAAATGATACCGTCAATAGAAGAATACGAGATCTATCCGAAAACATAAAGAACAAGTTATTTTCTGGTTAATTATTATTAGGTCATTACTGAAATAAAAAGTGCTGCCTTTAAAAAAAAATTTTCAATTCAATGGATGAATCAACAGATGTAGCAAATTGCTCTCAGTTACTCGTTTATGTGCGATATATTTATATGGAAAATATTAAGGAAGAATTTTTGTTCAACTATTCCTTACCTTTAACACAAAAGGTTCTGATATTTCGATGCAGTTAATTGTTTTTTTGAAACAGAAGGTACATTTTTGATTTTTTACTTATGATAGGCCTATTGTGGCAAAATCTTAGTGCATGCACCACAGATGGAGCACCAGCTATGCTTGGATGTAACTCTGGTTTCCGAGGTAGAGTACAATCTGTCAATCCAAATGTAAAACATCTTCACTGTATGTTGCATCGTTATGTTCTTGCTGTGAAGACAATGCCTCTTGAACTTAAAAATGTTCTTGACGATGTTATTAAAATTGTCAATCATATCAAAAAAAGTCCTTTAAATTCGCGAATTTTTTATTCAATTTGTGAAGAATTTGGTTCAGATGAGAAGGTTTTACTATATCACACAGAAGTTCGATGGTTATCCAAAGGAAATGTTCTTTCCAGAGTGCACAGTTTGAAGAATGAAATTTATGAATATTTTCTTCGCGAAAATAAAAATTTATATTTATCAAAGTTATCAAATATGTATTGGGGTGTAATGCTATCTTATTTAACGGACATTTTTTCGCGAATTAATGCTTTGAATTTATCGGTACAAACTAAGGGAGTTACCATTGTTGACTTTTTAGAAAAAACAAGGTTTTTTACGAAATAATGCAATATTGTAGGTCTTTTCGTATGAAGCTCCAACTGTGGATAGATAATACAACAAATTCTAATTTTACTATGTTTGATAAGTTGAATGAAAACATTTTCCATCTAAAATTAAATGAAATAGAAAATTTAAAAACATCAAAACTTCCCATTTACTTGGATTGAAGAATGAAATTGAAAAATATATACCTGAAATTAATGAAGTAGATCTTAAGTTTTTTGTCAATCCTTTTTCCGTAAAAGTTAATGTTTTGCCTTCAAATATTCAAGAAGAAGTTATTGAATTAATAAATTCTTACGAGTCAAAAATCTTATTTGAATCTGCACCATTAATTGAATTTTGGTGTAAAATGACATCAAAATATCACAATATTGGATTTTATATAATCGATTTTTTGCTTTTGTTTCCGACTACATATCTCTGCGAACAAGGATTTTCATCGTTGTTTAATTTAAAATCAGTTCATCGTGCGAGGCTGAATGTTGTTCATGATATTCGGGTGTGTCTTTCGTCAAAGGATCCAGAAATCGATAGATTAGTGATTGATAAACAACACCATCCATCTCATTAATTAAATATTTTTTTTCCTTAATTTTTAAAAATCGATAAGGGGTACGCGAAAATTATTTAGATGGCAAGGGGTACGCAAGGAAAAAAAGTTTGAGAACCACTGCTTAGTCATGGTGAGTCAACTCTTTTTCTGAAAGGTAATTTCGATGCTATCTACTTGTCTTGTTAAACAAGTTGACGATGCTTTCACCATTAGCAGAGATTATTTAGGTGAAGTTCAGAAAAGCAATACGCAAATGATTATTTAGATTGAAAACCCCACTGTTGATCACAAAGAAATTTTGTATTCTTTATGTGAATAGCCATTTCATTGTAAATAATTATAGGAAAAACTTTGTTTAATTAATAATGCGATCTAATTTCAATCTCTAAACGGCGGCAAATGCAAACTCGTCAATACTTCTCTTGCCCCCGCCGATCTCTGCCACATATTCTCTTTTCTCTGCAACCTGATCGTTTGGTTAGGCTTACGGGAGCCAGCGATCTATACTATTTTCCATATTAAATGGCATTAAAACCAAACTAAATAGAATCAATAGAAACTAGCAAAAACTAACTGGGACTAACAATAAACTAATTGGGATTAATAACGAACTAAATGAAAGCAATAAAAGATTACGCTTATTATAAATATTATATTTCGAACCGGGATATAAAAATGCCACGTAAATCATTTGAAGAAAAATTCAAATGCATAGAAACAAAATACATTTAATTTCAGCTGGAGAATGAGTAGGGATTGGAAATTCATTATATTGTATCGTTTGATAAAGGATTGAGTTAAACCTGACATGAAAGGTGGAAATTATAGATAAAAGTTGTCACCGGTTTTATAGCCCACCGGGTTGGATAACCCACCATCGAAAAAACTATCAAAAAAATATAAATTAATCTAAAATCATCAGAAAATATAATTAACTTTGATTTTCTTCTTTTTATTAGTTTTATATTTCTGCTTGTTGCATAATCACACATCATTCATTTGTGCTTTACATTTTTAAAATAAATAAAATTTTATTTATTTAATGGGATAAAAAATAAGAATTAATTCATTTAAAAAAATCAAAATTTTAATCAAATTTTTTTTAATCTACTAAAATGGACGTTTGATAGTGATTCTCCATTATCTTTATTAATAGTACACGTAGTTTCAAATTTTTCTGAAATTGTGTACTTATTTATATCCAGTTCGTCATATAATGGGTATCTCCGGTTACCAGGGTTATCATCCCTGTCGTGTTTCAGCAGCACTGTATCTCCAATTTCAATGTCTTCTGCGTCATATTTCCACTTACGACGTTTTTTCATTTTCTCTCCAGCTTTAACAAGGTTTTCATGCACTTCTTCCTCAGTTCTTTTATCGTCATTTTCAAAATAATTCGAATTTGACTCATCACTTTGTTCTGCATTTGTTCCGTCGAACATTAACAATGCATTTATTTGATCTTCTGTTCTCTCCGAATCTTTTTATCCCCCATAAAAAATTTGAAGGACGCCCATTTGGTAGTTTCATGTTGTGTGGAGTTATATTTGTATACAATTTCCTGATAAAAATCCTTGAATTTCCCTAGCATTCCGTTTTATGCACTTGTAGAGCTAATCCATCTTTTAATTGATTGATTAAACCTACAAATAAATTGACTATAAGAAACCTCTCCACTTGCCCTGAACCCAGGGTGCTCTAGGTCGTCCACATATATGAGTGATGTTTATTTCGGAGCACATTATTTCCATGCATTTATTCTTGAACTCTTTCCCGTTGTCTGTCTGCAAGATAAACGGGGGTCGGATTGAGAAGAAAATCTTTTTTAACCTTTCTTGTTATTTCTTCGGCTGATTTCGTTTTTGCGAGTTTTACCACTGCAAATTTGGAAAAAGAGTCGATTACAACAACCAACTATGACTTATTCAAAAAAAGACCCATCCATAATTGCTGTTAAGGTTTGAATATCTCCTCAGATCCACTAAATCTGCAATATATACCGATCTCTAGGTCCTCTTGCAATTATGGGGGTGATAGTTGGTTTTGTTGCCATGAAATTTTTCGACTAACACTGATTAACAACATTACTTGGCAATAGACACATTTTCCTATCACACTACAAATTTCTTCCCTTGTTACTGAATATATTTAGTCTCTTAGTAACGATAGCATTCTGTCTCTACCAAAATGAGTATTCATATGCACGATCTTCAATTGTTTTGAAATAGATACCTCAATAATTTTTAACTTTAGCTCACTTTCTTCTAGAGTAAAAAAACGCAGTTTTTTATTTCCGACTTTTATATACGTTTTTTCAGGAACTTTGAAGCAAAAACGATTTTTAAGCGTCCTGAGCCTTCTCCTTTTCTCTTTATCGTATATAGTAGTGGTGTCATCAAAATTTTTTATTTCATTAAGTTGGTTTGTCGTTAATTTCAAAAGAACCATATTCTAATTGAACTTTATTGAACAACCCTACTTATTTTCACAGTTTTTTAAACTTTATTAATAAAAAGTTATAGTTTTCACGCTAAAATATTTAAATAAAAAAGAACAATAAATTATTAAAATAATTAAGAAAATCATTTTTTCCAATGAAATTAAATATAGGAAAAATATTATTATTATAAAATATGGCAGTAGGTGGGTTATCCAACCCAGTGGGCTATAAAACCGGTGACAAAGTTTAACAAGGAACATACCGACTTTTAATATCATGCATCGAAGACAGTAATACAATTACCCTTGATGGAATAAAAATATTGCACGAAAAGAATAGAATATACATATAATTGGATGCATTTTAAATCTATGCCTCATTTACTATGAAATCCGAAGGGGCAGTTTTTCCCATTCTGGAATGGCAATTTGCCTGATCTGGGACGCCACGTGTGCAGACACGTGGTCCCCATCCGATCTATTGTCATCTGCTTCTTCTTCCGGCTCGGCCGCGGCTCTGGCGGAAGCCCGCAAAGTAGAAAAGTACAAAAATCTTGCCACTCGGCATTCCTTCGTTCCTGTGGCTTTGGAGACATCAGGTGCTTCTAGTCCGCTGACCTCATGCTTCTTAAAAGAACTGGATATCCTCATTGCTCGGAAGAAGACGGATGCTCTCGAGTCCACTTGGTTGAGGCAGAGGATCTCGCTCGCAATCGTGCGCGGGAACGCGTAAGCAATCCGTTCGGCCGGGCTATAACCCCTGAGTAAATCTTTAATTTTAATTGATCTTAATTAATGTTATTAAAATAAACAATTCGAGTTTTTAGAGAATATTATATCAAACATCCATTTCGATAATATTGGATAATATATTGATTGGTTATGCAACGTCGGTGTAATAAAAAGGCGGGAATAATACGCACTTCAATTCAAGTAGTGCTGTAAGTATCTTTAAACAATCCCAATTATTTGTTGTATTTATCCTTCTAAACCGTCATGGTAAACAAACAAGATGCTTCCACAGATATGCCTGTTTCATTAGTTTCCCCATCGAATATATATAATCAATACGATCTGCTAATTGAGTTAATTACAAACACTGATAAATAAAAATACACCAAAATTACAAAAAATTAAACAACTAAACTTAATCAGTCTCGACAGACATGCAGCTGCAGCACAACAAAGAAAGAAACTTGAAGAGGACCAGATGGTGCCACTTCTATTTGACTATTCAAGATAAAAACACTCAATAAAATTAAGGGAAAAACTTGTCTTTCCAAGAACCGACCCACATCAACCAGCAAAATGGTTTTCAGCAGCAGCACTCCCTGTTCGACAAAGCCACATCTCGCCCTCTACAGCCAAGACTGCAGAGTTATATTTCCGAGTGCATGATGTAGGCACTACTAAGGACCACAATCTTATGAAATCCATCAGCCCTGTTATTCGGAATAATGTTGACAAATCCGATTGTCATTTTGTGCAATCTAAGAGTGAGTGTGTAAATTAAACAAGGCGATTCATCAATAAGCGAGGACGAATTACCTCAGCACGACACTGTGGAAGCCTTGTCGAACAAGACAGATTCGGGAGTGGAGGCCGGGTTGAATAAGGAAGAGACTAATGCACAATATGAGGAGATTGGGGAGGCGGTCTATAAAACCAGCGTCCTTGAATTGGAGAGACAGGAAAGAAGGAGGGTAATTTAGCACTTGATTTCAGAGGGTTGGAGACGTGATGGCTAAAATTCGAAAATCTGCCAAAGACCTACCAATCGAGAGGTAGGAAGAAATTAGTTTCTCTACAAATCAAACATAGTTATTATTGTTAGAGTTTTCATAATGTGCTGATTTAATACTTTTGTTGCTCACAATTTGTATCGTCCAGTTGCAATAGTTGACTAGAGAGAGATCGATTCCTGAAAAATAAGTTAATCGGCAAAGTAATCTCTATTCTATTGGTAGTAATGCGTATTTATTTAAATGACAAAATGGATTTAACAAATCAGTCCTCTCACTGAGCTCTATCCTTCCAATACTAAACACATCAGACCAGCAGTAGCAAACTTTCTTATCATCCGATGACAACTTACTGAACTCAGCCAGCAACTGAGCACGCACATGCACAACTATCTCCACGACTATCGTCTCTACAAAGCACTCATCAATCAAAACAATCTGCTCCATAAACTGAAGGTGCTCAAAGTCACACTCCTTTAGAACTTGCAATCCACGTGCAGTCCGTGCCCCCTGCCTTGTCATGACAGTAATGCGTGTTTAATCGACGACAGTCTGCCAAGTCCGCTCAAAGTATAGGCCCTGTGAAGTGCAGGAACCGTGCACCCCTGCCTGTGATTGTGACCAACCCGTGATTTGTGAGCACGTGGAGGTTCAACAGCCCAATGATCGGAATTTGGATAAGCACGGTGGATATGAAAAGTATATTTGAGATTATTTCGAAATGATGATGATGGAGAACACCCAAATGAATCAAATGATGATGCAGCGAATAATGATGGGGACTAACAATGTATTCATATGGGGACTAACTTGCCAACAGAACAACCAACACTGTAGAGGGCATTCCAATTGCCATGATGTCATCACGTCTACCATGATAATCCTCTCAATTCGTGAAACAGAAACTTATTTTATAATATGTCACGGTCCACGAGTGTGCCTATGCCGTAGGTGTGCCTCCATCGCAATTTTTTTCCGTTTTTTTTTGTAAATCGGTGCATCTATATCGATTAGTCCTAAATCATTATTTATTTAGTTTTTTGTTACTTATTGGAAATATTCCAATGTCGGTGATTACAGCAACAATAAAATACTGAAAGTATCACAATTTAAATATTTATATATTTCCTGATTTTATAAAATATGTTTTTAATAACTAATATATATAAAAAATTGAGTAAAAATTTTTTAATTAAAAAAAATTTATAAGGATGGATTGACCCTAACTCTAACCCTAAGGATGCATTAACTCTAAAACCTAATCATTTAAAATTACAAAAGAATGTTTTTATAATTATTTTAATGTGAAAAATGTTTTTTTACCAAAATCCCCTCATCATTCTCAACTTCATAGTTGTCGCCATTCTGTTTCACAACTTTTGTCGCATGATAAAATTGCAACTTTATCCCAAAAGCTAACCTAACTTCAACCTTATCCCTAACCCTAACCACAACCTTATCCCTATCCCTAACCACAACCTTATCCCTATCCCTAACCTTATCCCTAACCCAACCTTATCACTAACCCTAACCTTTTCCGGTACTTTTGTCGAAGTGGTCGCAGTTTTTTAGGCCTTTTAAAAAATCTAATAATTTTTGAGGTGGAATATATTATATTTTATTTAAGTCGCTCTATCAATAATTTAAAATATTATTAAATTTTTTACTAATTTATTTCTAATTTTTTAATATTATGGCGAGCATGTACCTAATATTGATATAAACTGGCACTATAGGTCACATGGAAAATTCTGTTGTGGACTTATGCAACATCAAATTCCGACAGCTCCCAATAAGTAAGGAGGATGCAGTGCATTTTCTGCAAAATGTGGATATCCTTTCAAAATCACGTATATGTCCGAAGGGACATCAGATGGAATTAGTCTTGGGACCGAAGCTCAATTGGAAATGCTCAAGAGTTGGTTGTAGAGTCCAATGTTCTATTAAAAAAGGTATAATTTCTCTCTCAAATAATTCTAGATACCTGGTTAGAGATTGTAGATTGCCATTTGAGGATGTCATCGCCTACATATACTTATGGAGTTACGATAGGCTACCTTCAAATGGCTTCATCACGAATACAATTGGGGTGAACATACATATGTCGATTGGGCTATGTTTTTACGTGAAGTCTGTGTGGACGCACTTGTTAAAAGATCTGACGGCAAAATTGGTATTATTAATGTTTATTTCAGGTGGTCCTGGTATGATTGTGGAGGTAGACGAGAGTATGTTTTCCAAACGGAAAACACTCTGGAAGAGTTTTACCAAAACAGTGGGTCTTCGGTGGTATTTGTCGAGCCACCAAACAGTGTTTTTCTGCAACCAGTCGCGGATAGGAGCAGAGAAACACTGCTCAGTCTAGTAATTCGATATGTCGAGTGGGAAGCATTATTTATAGTGACTGCTGGAAAGGTTAGCATTATTGATTAACATTTAGGGTATTCAACTGATCAATTGGTTGAAAACGGCTACACACACGAAACCGTTAACCATAAGTAAGGAAATATAATATATTCAGAAAATTCTTTGTGGATCCAACGACGGGAGTGCACACCCAGACAGTAGAACGAATGTGGGGAAGTGCAAAATGCAAGAATAAAGCTCAAAGAGGAGCTGTAAGACATCATCTGGGATCTTATTTCGCAGGTTTTTTTAGTTAGTTATTTTTTCAGACGACAAAAGTACCCCTTTTCCCTATCCCTAACCTAATCCCTAACCCTAACAAAAAAAAATCATTATTTTTGAAAGCCGACGATAGCGGACTCTTTTCGATCGATCTATGTCTTCCGTGAATTCTCCGAATCGTTGATAATTTTTGATTAAATCATTTCAGCATTCCAGAGGGTAACCTTCATGCCCACACAAAAATAGTAATTAATAGTATTTTATAATTTTACAAAATAAATATCTATATAATAAAATACACCTACGGCATAGGCACACCACTGGACCGTGACATAATATTTCATTAATTCAAATAATATCTAAAAATGTGTTAATTATTTAAATTTTGATTGGCGCTTTGCCGATTTCCTCTGCTGGAATGTTGCTGGACGACGAATCTGTCCGCATCGGAATCTGTTTACGGCTTGGCATAGAGATTTGCCTGCCACATCAGTGCAGATGCGGAAAGGTCATTGACAGGAGAGGGCTACACCCCCTCTCTTGTCGCCTCAGTACCGGCCGTATACCCAGACATGCCGCCTTGAATGATATTGTCAAGCGCGCGCTCAACGCCGCTGGATTCCCTTCGGTCCTAGAGCCGGTTGGTTTAGACCGTGGCGACGGAAAACGTCCCGACGGGTCCACGCTATTCCCGTTCAAGGGGGGACTCGCTCTCGTTTGGGACGTGACCTGTGTCGACTCGTTTTCCTCGTCATCTCTCATGGACTCTGCCTCCCGCCCTGGCTCAGCCTCCGCACATGCCGAAACAAAAAAAATAACAAAGTATGCCGCATTGGAGAACACCTGCCTTTTCGTCCCCCTGTTTTTCGAAACGAGCGGATAATCGGCCCAAAAGCTCTTGAGTTCCTTTCGGAATCGGCTTGATGATCTCAAGGAAGAGTCACGAGAGACGTGAGTCTAGTTGGCTTTTTCAGCGCATTTCGCTCGCGATATTGCGCGGAAACTGCCTATCTATTTGCGCGTCCTCTCAATCAAAGAATTAACATCATTAATTTACTTAATTAACAATTATTTTAGTTTAATAAAAAAAAAAAAATTTTGATTTTTGCTGGGAAAGCCGACACGACTGCAGAAGGAAACACAGAAATATTGCTAAAAGAGCAAAATCTGAACGAAATGTTTAAAAATCGTTATACTGAACAAGACCGGGATTATACAAATCACATATCTCGCTACTTACCTGTGGACGCCACTCCTCCTGTTCTTTTGGGATGGTCTCCTTTCAAAATGGAAAACTTTGAAAAACGTTGTGACAAATAAAAAGAATTGTTTTAATATTTTTAAAAGAGTTTGGGTTGTTGCAAGATGGAATAGAATTTGCAAATTCTTTTGTCAGATAAGTCCTGTCTAGTCATGCTGACAGGAACTAAAATAAAAAAATTTGTAATAAATGTAGTCTTGCTTTTCCCTGTTGAAGAGATTGGTTATGTTACGAATGAAGAGACGACATGGCAGGTTATGTTTTATCAGTTGTTTTGATTTTTTTAAATTTCTGTTTATTTAATATTCCTCTAATTTTTGCATTCGGAATTCACGATGAGGGGACTGTCTATGACTGTAAAAGGGTAGGAAACACAATGTTTCTTTCCCTGGGGATTGTCGAACACAAAAAAATAACAAATCTGACCAGGGTCGTGAAATAACTGCCATTAAAAATTACTTATTTCTAAAAGTTAGCCCGAAAAGTAGGGTGTCTCCAGGCTGAGGTCTGGGCCAAACCGGGGTCGGACTATACTTAAAATTCCTTTCGAACATTTACAAATTAGATGAGATGGAAGACTAGCTTGATATCAATTCTGATTCTTCGATTTTTGATAAATTCCAAAAATTCTTTTGTGAATACTGAAGAAGCATCAAAGATAGTTAAAAAATTAAAATCATTTTGTATCAAAAAGAAAATTTCGATATAAATTCGCCTGAGCTGAATGCCGTGATAGGTCATATGCTGAGTCAATATTTTTGTCGGTCATTAAGATGACAAAAAAGGGAGGATTTATTATACTAAAAAGGACAATTAATGTACTTAATTTTATAAAAATGGATAAATAATTAGGTTTTAATATTCGAATATCTGACCTAATTAGATCGTTTAAATTACATACCGGCGCTCAATTTTTTACTAAATGTCTTTGACAAGTAATAACACAACTCTTATAATTCAGCATTAGGAAATGTCCGAGGGAGAGGAATAGTAGTGGCATCTACATTTTTTTGTTTGAGTATTATTTATACACAGAGAGTCAATCTAAATGTGGTTGCTGCAGGAATTGTTACTGTTGACAAATATGACACAAAGAATGTAAATAACCATATATGATTTCAAGAAACTGTTTGTTCGGACTACTGGAGAACGAGGAAGCGCTTTGATGTCGTTTTATATAGGATACACTCTGACTTAAATTCTTGGTGGAGTGTTGGCTAAAAAATATGGCCAAAAATTAATTCTTACAATCTCGATCATAATATCAACTGTAATGTGTGTTTTTTCGCCCTTGGCAATTGAATACTCTGTTTATGCCCTGATAGCTTTGAGAATAATCATGGAACTTGTACAGGTCTAAAATGTTTTGATAGTTTTTAGGGATGCATTTTTCCTGCAATCTTTCTCATTATTGTGAACTGGTTTCCGGACAATTATCGAAGCACAGGCAATGGAATGATCATACCAGGCATTTTTGATTGATAATATTCAGGGATCAATGTTGGTTCTATTTTATCTTATTCGGTTGTTTCTGGGCTGGCAAAAAACGAGTGTTATATTTTTGGCATATTTTTAGTTAATTTTATTTTCAGGAGGTTTAGCAACTCTTTATTTAATATTTTTTCTTGTCTTTTTTACCGACTCTCCAAAGGATAACAAATGGATCACTTCAGAAGAAAAAAAATTTTTGGAAGAAAACGTTACCGTAAAAACTTCCAAGACTATTAAGGAAAAATTTTGATTTTATTTTTAGGATTTTCCGTGGCGCCAGGCACTGACCTCAAAAGTTTTTTTGTCCTTATTATTTGCGTATTCTGCAGAATCATATAGCGTGTTTTTGCTTATTAGTTATAATTCGTGGATAATCGACGGGTTGTATAATATTGAAGTAAAAAATGTATTCTTGAATAAATATTAAATTGCAAACGAACATTACATTTTTAATTCCAATCGTTTCTTGGCTTGGAGGATTTGTTTCATGCTATTTATCTGACGTTCTTGTCCGAAGGGAGGCAATGGGGAAATTAAAGTTGAGAAACTCATTTTTGCTCTTCGTGTAAATTATGCAACATCAGAAAGAACGGTTACCATTGCTCTTCCTTTGATCGTTTTTTTCACCTTTCCGCTTCGGAAAATCTAAGTTGTCTGTCGAGGTGGCCTTGCCCCTGCTGTCTTCCTAGCTTTAGGCAATCAAGCCTGGTCCAGCAGTCGGTAGTCTCTTCTCCAGACAAATTCTTAATCAAACGAAATTGGTGAAGGCATTCTTCACCCGCTCGTCCGGATTCTACAAATCTATAGTTATTCTATCTCGGATTCCTAAATCGACCTCAAAAATCTTCAACGCATTAAAAGATGGCTGAAAAATGCAAACGACCTTGATAATCTCAGGGGTATAGCACGCAACCGCCCATCCGGAAAAAATATGTGTGACGCAGTTTCATGTGTGACAAAAATAGCTTTTTCTTTACGTAATGTTCCGATAGTGAAAATAATGATATAATTTTTATGTAGATTGAATCATAGTTAATCCTTCACCCTCTTTTAACTATTAAAAAGCCTCTAAATGCAATATTAAACTATATTAATCAAACTGCTTATACTCGAAGATATCCGCCTACGTGCTGACCAATTTCAGTTGGCAAGCATCAATTGTGCCTGTCAACCCCACTTGGGCGATTGGCTTGACGCTTTGCCGATTTCCTCTGCTGGAATGTTGCTGGACGACGAATCTGTCCGCATCGGAATCTGTTTACGGCTTGGCATAGAGATTTGCCAGCCGCACCATTGCAGATGTGGACAACTCATTGACAGGAGAGGTTTACACCCTCTCTCTTGTCGCCTCAGTGCCGGCAGGATCCCCAGGCACGCCTCATTGAATGACGTTGTGAAGCGCGCGCTTAACGCCGCTGGATTTCCCTCGATGTTGGAACCGATAGGACTAGACCGTGGAGATGGAAAACGCCCTGACGGGTCGACCTTATTCCCGTTCAGGAAGGGAATGGCACTCGTGTGGGATGTTACCTGCGTAGACTCATTTTCTCCTTCATCGTTGGTCGACTCCGCTTCTCGTCCTGGATCTGCATCTGGCCTTGTTGAATCTAGGAAAACTGCTAAATATGCCTCTTTGACCGATACCTGCTGCTTCATTCCCCT
Organism: Octopus sinensis; assembly: GCF_006345805.1. Taxonomy (NCBI): domain Eukaryota; kingdom Metazoa; phylum Mollusca; class Cephalopoda; order Octopoda; family Octopodidae; genus Octopus; species Octopus sinensis. Next base: position 109,325 of record NW_021832127.1, read on the forward strand.
GGCTTTCGAGACCAGTGGGATAATTGGACCCAAAGCCCTCAAACTCCTCTTAGAGATTGGTTCAATCATCTCGAGGGGGAGTCACGACAGTCGTGAAACGAGCTGGCTTTTTCAGCGGATATCGTTCGCGATATTACGTGGAAATCGCCTGTCCATCCGCTCGGCGACTCATCTAGTTTAGTTAACTTCTCTTCTCTAATTTTCTTGTTTCAAAAAAAAAAACTGCTTATAAAGGTAGTCAAACTGCTTATAAAGGTATTCAAGATACAAATCAAACTTCTTGTACAGGTAGTCAAAAGACTTTAACTTTAATGATTCCCCCTAGTACCTTCAAAATGATTTTCTTCATCACGAGCCTACCTTATTCTCATTGCATGATCGGTTCTTTCCCGGGTGAAGGATTATTAACACCTTTTACAGTTCTTATTTTTGAGATAATCTTTCAAACTCACCTAACGGAAAGTTCGAGACCTATTTGTTGGCGGAATGGCCTTTTACTGAGGCTGAAATCATTGCTTCAGTAGGGTAGTCCTTAAGGATTTACTTTTCGCAAAACTATACAAGTAATTTAAATTTAGGAAAAAATAAAATTCAATTTATTAGATTACTAGTTACTTTATATTAAATAAAGGTAATCGTAAAGTTGAGACAATGACAAGAAACGACCTTTCAATAAAGAAATAACCTTTTCATAACTTATTTGGCATCTTTGTTAAGAAAAAAATACCCTATACGATCAAGGAATAACCTTTTCAGAATCAAAAATAGTTGTCTCGCGATTTCATTGTAATATTTTCATTTAAGGTTATGTCGACAGAGAAGGCCACCCCAGACTGACGATAGTCACGGGAGGATAAGCGAATGAATCTTTTTTCATTAATCAAACCACAAAAGGCGAATCACACGACGCTCCAACGTGGAAAATCCCCTTTAAAAAATTTCTAAAAATCCTCGGCGTGACTTACGATAGTCATATGTGTTTCTCCCAACAAGTTGAAAATGTTACAACTGCATGAAGAAATTGAAGATCTTAAAAATGTTCCTTCGAAAATACAAACAATGGATCAGCTTCCCCACACATGCCAATCAATCTACCGGCAATACATCGAACCCTCCATTAGTTATGCTTGGGGCGTGGGGAGGGTTTGTCAGTGAAACGAATCGTGAAAAAATCGAAAAAACTCAATAAAGATTTCGGAAAGCACTACAAGGACCAAATGAACATCTATCATTCGCCTCATTGAAAGAAATCTTGGGAAGGAACCATGGGCTTACAGGCCCTAAAACTCAACCACCGCGCCCTCATAGAAATTGTGTCGGGACTAGAGAGCAGCACCGGGCAAAGATGAGGACCCTCCTCAGAGAAGCCGGGATCACCTGATTAGTTAGTTCTATGTTTTGGACGGTGATCTTGGTTGTATTAATAATTTAAGGTTATATGTCCGGTTCAACTAAATTCAAAATACTGCGCTATTTTGTAGTCAGAAACTATAACATTTACACGTTGTAAATAAATTATTTTATCTATATTTTGCTTATATTTAATTAAATCTGGTTAGTTTTCTTAAATATCCCTTTGGGAGTTGAACGAAAAGAACTCCGAAAATAAATATTCCACTTGAAGCAGAAAGTACCACAAATAAATACTCAACAATTCTGAATTCACTTTGAATTTTGATTGCGAATCCAAATATCCAACAGAGTCCTAGATAGATAATCTCAAAAACTTTACCAAGGAGTATCCCAGAACAGAGAGCGAGTTTATTTACTAACTTCGGCTTCATTTTGACTTTGTAAATGTTGTAGCATATGGTCACAAACATTACCCAGTTTGAGATTACAACAAATCCAACAGGAAGATAGACCGCCAAATATATGCTCATACCCTGTAGCCAGCAACTGAAGACATATTTATCAAACTGCTTACTTGTGTTCTGGGATATAGGAAGTTTTGTCGATTCCCAAGACAAAGCCAATTATAATAAAGGGAAACACTATATTAAAGGTAATACTCAAACCAATAGAACATAGAACGAGACTGTAGTAGTAAGCCTTTGATCGAATTATAAGCACTTGTACAAATTTGTGGTAATGAAAAATAGCCAAAGACAGCATGATTCCAAACATTGCTAATAATCCGTAATGAAAGATACTCCCAACGGCTGTACAATTTATCTGAGAGGTTCTTCCCAAGTCTAGCAGCAAAAAAGACGTGTTCGTGATTAAGACAGTAACGGAAAGGACTGCTATAAGAATTTGAAGAACTGAAGACATGCATTGCCTTGATATGGTCAATCAAAATTTTGATTTACTTATAATTTGCAAAAAAGAAGACTAATGTCAGGAACGAAAAAAAGTTTGATGAGCAAAGACAAATGGTTGTGAGCAAATCCGTTGCCGGGTTATATTCCAGATTTTCACTCTAACAAATAAAATGGCCAATAATACGAATATTATAGCGAAACTGCTCAAATGAGAGTAAGAACAAATGATTGAGTTGTTTTCTCTTTTAAACTCACCATCGGTCACCCATCTATCATTATCGTCATCGTAATATCCGCATTTCATTCCTTCCCGAACGGCAGAGTCGAGTAACTTGAATTGAAATTTTAAAAATAACAACAAATGTAATATTGACCAAAGAACCCGAAAATGTCGTTTTCAAATTCCTCCCCTTAGCGGTGATAACTGGAGAGGTCTGATAACGCTGAGAATACAAAGATAGATTTTTGATAATATTAAATGTGATTTTGGCGTCTAAAATAATGAGATATAGTGACTGGAATTTTTTTCGCGAAGATAGTTTTCGGGAAGCTCAACATTAAATTTGTGGTGTTCAAAATTAGGATAAAATGCCAACATGCTGCATATGCTGTGGTGATCTGATATCCCCACACTACCACTGCAAACTTCATTTCCGCCAAGTTCAAAACAAGTATTATTCCCAGTGTTATGAAAATGAAAATTTTCGAATAAATTACGAAACCTATATTTTATTTATGTGAATACATTGTCTTGACTCGAGAAATTTTTTTAGTATTTTTTGTTATTTTTGCAACTTTTCTTAAAATTCTATTTTTTGATTCATACAAAATTTCGAATAACTAAAAAATTAATATTTTGCTATTGCTTTAAATCCATTTGCAATCTCCTCAAAAGCACTTTCAAATGCTTGTTTTAATAATTCCACGTCTGCTAAAAAGATATTAATGTCTTCCTTATTTTCAGTTGTCCTCAAAATTGCATTTATTTTGTCAAAAAACTAAATTAATAATAAATTATATCAAAACTTGGCTGTCCTGTGCCCGGGATAATACAATGAAGAATAATAAAAAACACCCTAGAAACATACTAAAATAAAAATTAGAGAGGAAAAACGATATTTATTCCAGATTACTGCGCTATTATTCTTGGAAATGTCGAAATCAAATTATAATAAGGGTTACTTTGATTCATATGACAATATATAATTAAGATTTATTAATTACTTTAATTACTTTAATATAAACAATATTTTGCAAGATTTCAATAATCACAAGGAAAATAGATAATAAAAATCTCATAAATTCTCAATACCTAACAAAAAGTTTATCTTTGTGTTAATTCTAAAATTTAGCAAAAAATGATCTTTTAAGCTTCTATTAACTATCTCAAAAATCAACAAAAGAACAGACGAATTCCTTCACATTGCAGTTTCTCTGCGCTTGGAATTAAACATCTGCCGTGAGCATCAATGCCGCTGCGGTCAGTCGATTGACACCTTAAGACTACAACCGCTATCTTGCTATTGTTACGCAAGCCGTTTTTCTCGCCAAGCTGGGCTTTATGATGTGGTGAGCCGTGCCCTGGCATTGCGGGATTCCCTAATGTGCTGGAACCAGTCGGATTAGATCGCGGAGGTGGAAATGACAACATTTTCTTTCAATTACGGAAAATGCCTCATCTGGGACGTGACATGCTCCGACACATTCTAAGTCAATAATCTGATCTCTTCAGTTGCGGTGAGCCACGTGGAGCTCGCATACACAAAGAAATATCGTCGTGACCAGAAATCACATATTTGCACGATAGCCATGGAAACATCCAGTGTTGTCGGCTCGGAATCACTTTTTTTCCTTTTTCGGCTGGGGACGAAGATTGCTTAGCAAAATAAGGATCCCAACGAGACTCGTCATCTTTTTTCAGAGTATTGTTAGGTCATTATGTGCGCCGTCAGTGTAAAATAATTTTTGACTGTGTTTTCTTTTTTCGTTAAATCAAGTGTTTCATTAAAAAACAAAAGATATATTCCAAATAACGATGAAAATTATGTAAATGAATTATGACACACTTATCTACCAATTATGTCGTCATCTTTGCATAGATTAAAATTAACAAGGAATTCGAAAGACCTTCCACTATTTTCCGACATTGCCATAAATTGTAAATCTTTCTTAAGTTATCTCACTAATTGGCGTCAAGTTCAGGATTGTCTCTTTTTGCCAAACACATAGACATCATTGACATAAAACTTAGCGCATATTTGCTTTTTGTCGTCAAGTTTTTTTGTTGAAATAAATTATGACGCCAAATTTTTGTTTAAAAACAATCCCCTACGCCATCCGATACTTGGTTAAATTACATTCTAAAATGCTACCCTAAAACAATAAACCTCTGCTTATTTACTAAAAAGATAGATTCTAAAGTTGCCGATGGGGATGTGGCATAGACCTGACTACATGCAAGTGCTCTTTTATTTATTTTTGTAAATAATGTATCAATAAACTAAATAGAGCCTCCTACAATGCTAAATTTAGAATTAATCTGGTACAAACTTCATTTATTCATTTCCGCAATGGAAAATCGGTCGTGCCCCAGATAGCCATTCACTTCGGTCTTATTATTGCACTCAACTTCTCTGGAAAGTAAAAACGTCTCTATCTTCTTCACAGTGCATTTTGAAATCATTATATCGATCTCATTCAAGAGTGCTCTTATCAACACTACTCATCTCAAATGCAATTGGAACGAATTTCACACTGTTTTGAGAGTAAATAAAAATCACGTTTAGAAATTTAAATAAAATATTGATTATGTATCTTAATTTTTCAAATATTAGCAATCAACCATCTCCCTCCTACCAAAAAAGGGGAGAATCGTCCACCGTTGAGAACCACTTGACTAATGCATGTAAGTTTAATTTAACTCCTGTAATAGTGGAAAAGTGCAATTGTATATTGTTCTTTTTAACGAATCTTTTTCTTGTTTCAATTCCATCACATTTGTTTAATTCCTTCGATAATAGATGAATCGACTATTTTTAATTACATGGGTAATCTATTAAGTTTAAAAAAAGTATGCTAAGTTAATGTTTGACAGATAAAAACGAGATAAAATAAAATTTATAAAACCTCCAATCCTCGCGATACATGTAAACTGTTCTAAAAAGATTTCAGCTGCAGCATGAAATATTCTATTCTTTACGTTACAAGACGTTGTCCTGCTACATTTTAATTTTAATAAAAAATATGATAATGAAAATATAAATTTTTAATAAATTTTGAGAGAAGAATAAAGACGACAAGCCGATTCTGTCGTCTTCTACCTGTAATTCAGAAGGAACAAATAATTGCCTTATAAAATATATTAAAATCCAGCAAAAAATGAAAAACAAAAAAGATGATAATGCGACGAAATTGAATTAGGAAACGAAATCGTACTTTCTCATGATGGCGATTCACAAAGATAATAGATGGTACCCATTGTATGACCAAGCTTCTACCAAAAAATACTGAGTCATGAATAAAGGAAAATTACTGTCTGTTCGAAAAAACTTGAAATTGAAATTCAAAAACAATAATTTTAGATATTTAATGAATAATTCATAAATAGAATTTAAAAAAACTTTTTTTTGAAAATCATCAATAATTTAAAACCGTACACGTCTGGACTGTGAAATTTATTAACCAAAAACATCAATAATCGTAAGTTTATACTCCATTCTTTGTGAATAAACTTTTAATTGAAAAGAATTATTTCATTTTGTCCAAAATGGCTAAAATTCTTTTAATATGTACTTTTTTCCTTAGGGCTTAGTTAATTTTGACAAACTTAATTAATATAAATTCAGTATAACATTTTCAGTTCAATTCTAAAATTTTTTATATTAATTTTGACAATTCAATATTCAATTTTGACACTTTTTTCATCAATTTTGACATTTTTTATGTTAATTTTGACTTTTGCCGATTTTTCATTTATTTTATATTTTCTGATTCGCCGTTCTTGTACAAATTTTATGTCAAGAAAAAATTCAAGAGTGTCAGAAGCTACAAGAAGAGCACTTATAAATAAGGATGAAAAGAGTGTACAGCCTGCTCGCGATCTTGGGTCAGACTACAGCTATAGCCATTGGAAGAAATGGAAATCCGTATTTTTGTAAACGTGGAGGTAGAAGGGATGTTCGATTAAACTTACGGATGATGATATGAATTTGATAATTGAAAAAATTGAGAATAATTCATCGATAACACTGAGGAATTACGAAAATTGGTAATAATAAAGTTTGTATTGCGACAATATATAATCGACTTGATGGGCGATTGAATACCTACAAAATGCTGCGAAGATAACCAATTTCAAGGAAAAATCCAGAAAATATAGAAAAATATTTTCATTGGATTATTAACGTAATAAAAATAGAAAAATACATTTGGAAGAAACAAATTTAATCTCTTTACATAAAAAAATTCGGCCGATCCTATATGCGATCACGTGTGATAGTTTCAGTAAGGACAAGAAAAGGAGTGAATCTTAACGTCATTTTAGCAATTGATAAGAATGGAACAATTGTAAGATTTGAATCACATTGGATCTATAAAATCTAAATTTAGCAATTTTATGACGGCATTATCTGACAATTTAGTTGAAGAGAAAATTATTATTTATATGGATAATGCTCAAATCCATAAAAAACAAGGAAATTTTAAAGGCGTGCGAGTAGAACATGCAATTCGAAGATTTGATCCACCATATTCTCCGCAGCTTAATCCATTGATTAATAAAATTGTCTTTATTAACTCTCATCTTGATTTAGCCGATTAGAAAAAGTCCTTGTATGTATCCAAACGGCCAATTTTGTCAAAATTGATCGAAAAAATGTCAAAATTGCTTATTGCATTGTCAAAGTTGAATGTTGCATTTTCAGAATTGATGCAAAAAGTGTCAAAATTGAACTGAAAATGGTATAGTTAAGGGAATCTGCTAATCTCTTGAAGAATTATTTTTTTAAAAGTATGATGTTTTATTCCAAAAATTAATGGAAACCACAATCATTTTAAAAATGAATAATAATTCTAGGATTTGTCACGATAAAACGGTTTTATAGTAGAACAAAAACAAAATTATAGAAATGAATTTGATAAACACTAGAAGACTTCATTTCGGAAACGCTTTCCAACCCCGCTATCACTCTGTTAGAAATTTTTAGGATATCATGACATTTTACCGATGAAAAACTTCTTTTTTCTTGAGAAATACATTGAGAGTGAATTGGAAAATAATCGAAAAGTCCTTGAGCCAACCTCCATTCACATACCATCATCCACCCTCTATATTGCCATTACTCTCGTATCTACTTTTGAGCCCGTGGGTCATTTCTTGTTATAAATTGACACTTTTCTAGTTTTTTAACCAAGGCTGATGCTTGTCGCGAATTCACTCCAAGTCTCTCACTAATAGCAGTTGAATTTATTTCTCGCGTTTCAGTTGCCGCCATTAGAACACGTCGAAATAGACAGACATTCTAAGCGATGGCATTTTATAATCAACTTTAACAGCCTTCGCACTTAATGAACCAAGAGATCGGTCAGTGCATTCATACTTTTTCAAATCCTAGAAAATCATTAAAAAATCACACTTTGACATCCGAGAGAGGTTTTTTCTATAAAATTAAAGATATTAAGATAACTTTGGCACAATTATAGCACACGTGGATCGACGGGGCTTCTTTTTCTTCAATAATTGAGAAACAAATTGCATGTTGCCAATGTTTACAAATATTACAAATTATCATTAGTCCGTCGGCCTGTGGTCGTCAGTTAAAGAATAATGACCTCTTGAAAACCACAAGGACAGGTTACACCGAGATACGGACTCTCCACACATTCTCCCGTCACTTTATATAAAAAAGGATTGGTGCTAACATATCGTGTCATTTACAGAAGAGGCAGCAGAATCAAGTGAAATTAAATCAGAGCTTAATGTTTCAAGAGCGGTCGATTTTACAGAAAAACTTAAAAAATTAAAAAATAAAAAACCCATGCCACGGCTAAAATTTAAAAACTAACAAAAACCGTCTGAACTGAGCCGACGTCAACTGAGATGCAATCTTCAGTGAATTTATTAAGAAGTTCAGCTGTTGGAATAAATCCTTGTGGTTCATAGTCCACAGGAGTAACTAAAATATACAAATAATTGATTTACTTTCGTCATAATAGAATAGTTTCATGTTTATTTTTATTTCCGACGGAAGTGGCCCAAGTGTGTGAGTCAGGATTGCGATTGTGCGAACAAGTTTAAATGTTGCGGATTTATTGTCTATTTCAGAAAATAAAGTTTGTATTCCATCATTTTGGCTGTAAAATTATATTTACTAAAACTAACTTGTAAATGTCTAATCCATTTTCATTAAAATAGGAAATTTTAAATGTGTATTTTTCAATAATTTTCTAAAAATAACAGGTCAGTGGAAAAATACTTCTGATTTATTTTCGTCGTCTAAAAACTATTTAATTAAGTTTATTACTATCAAATGTTACCTCTAAGACAATCGCCCTCAACTAGACTATATAATTAAAAAAATACAAATTTTCTGTTTATAGCGTCAAAGCACCCTCTCAGCCATTTGATGATTTTTTGAGCACTCGGACAATCTGATTTCTCACGGAGAATCTTCAAGTTCAGATCGTCAATAGTATGATCATTGTAGGCGGATTCGGGGAAAATAGCCCGGTTATATGTAATACTGGATATTGATATTGCTAGTAATTTTTTAAGGAAGATTGTTGATTGGTCTGATTCTTCGATTTTATTTCCAAAAATTGCATTCTAGTATTTAGGTGATATTATTCAAATAACATTTTCAGTGTATCTAACAACAGTCGGACGTGCACACATTGAAATGTTATATTTTTCCCGCTTTAATGTACTATAATGTATAGAAATATTAAAAATAATAAAAATATTTTAATACATAAACAAATCTATAAATTACTAATTTGAAAGTGGACAATGAGACAAAAACTATGATACTATTAAAAACGGGAAACTATTACTGGTGGCACACAATATTCCGCAATTTTTGGGGAATAATGCCGTTTCAAAGATATTTATAAAACTACAGAAAACATGACTTTTGAAAAATGCAGGAACTTCAGCCAAGTCTGTGAGTCAGGACTTCGATTGTGAGAACAAGTTTAAATGTTGCGGATTCATTGTCCATTTCAGGAAATAGGAACTTTCGGCCTCAGATTTCTCAGGTTACACCTTTGTTCTCCCGTTTTTAGATAGGGATTAATAATCCCTTACCCAATGAAGGCAGACAATAATTAGAATAGTTTTTATTGTTCAAGAAAAACCAAAAACCCAAAGAATAAGAAAAAAATCATTAACGGGGAGATAAAAACAAGGCACCGAAGTGTCTCTTTTCATGCTAAACCCGATTATAATTATCCAACACAACTTTTCTTCAGGACCATCAGGATCGTGGGCACAGAGGATTCTTGCAAGCCCTCTAGCCTTTCGTCAAGTTGTATTCCATAAGCCAGTTTCAATGCGAAACATCTTGTTTTTGAACTGTTCGACAAACTATGATTTCGAAAAAAGCTGTTGAAAATTTCAGTTATTCTCATCGAAAACCAAACTCTAAATTGAAATTACTAATTAATTACGAAAAGGTTAGACAGATTTTATTTTAAGAAATTCTGAAAAACCTAAAGATGATTAATTGGACGATACGAGGCAGCCGAGCTCTTCAAAGATACGTTTTATAAGCATCATTGCGCTTCATTTATAATTCCTTCACCGTTTTCTATCTCAAGTATGTGATATCTCAGGACTGCTGTTACTTTTAAAAGCTAGCGATAAATAAATAAAAATAAGGACTCTACAAAATTAAAGCATCATTAATCAATCAAGTTGTTACAAAAAAGTAAAAGTTAATATTTTTAAATTATTGATTTTTACAAACTCCCAGTAAAATTGCATCAGCCTCTTTCAAGGTTATCCAATGCTTTTCCCCAAAATTAGCCACTTTTTCATGTTCATTAAGTAGTAAGTATACCTTCGTATTTATTTTAATATTTTCCCTAGAGAAAATAATTAATTTTAATATTAACTCGCTTTTAAAAGAATTTTTCACAATTGCGTTAAATTTCCCCCCATAGTCCACATATATATCTGATTTTGTAACAATGGTGACATTTCCAATTAAAATTTTATTCTTGGGATCACCAAGTCGGATAAATGGTGAACTAGATAAATCAAGTATAGTCAATTAACAATAGAAACTCAATTAAAAACATACTTTCTCAAAAGCGATATAAAAGATTCATCATTTACAGTTTTTTGATTATTTCCATCATCTTTTATAGACTGAGATGGGTTGGTATTTGTGGATAACATGCATTGCTTAAATATATTGGGCAAAAGATATTTCCGCTGAATAAAAATTGATTTCATCAATTTCGTTATATTTGTATCCAAAGCTGTTTTCATCTTTTAATAATTTGGAAAATAACTCTCAAATCAATGTATGTAATTCAATTATATCACACAAGAAGAACAGACGAAAATTAAACCTGAAATTTCTTTAATATTACTATCTATTAAAACTAAATAAAATCAAATTAATCAATTAGTTATTTCCATAATTCTCTAAATAAAAATTTATCTTTTCATTTCCAGGAAGGCAATATCTGGTTTCGGATGTCACCGGTATGGACTCCTTCAGATAAGTTAGTTAACTCTGTCTGCTTCGTAAATCAGCGTTGGAGTGCGCCGAGAAAGAAAACTAAACCCGAAATCCGAATTGTCAAAACAGTGGAAAATACGAATTTAGGAAAGGAAATATTGTGCCAATTGAGAGCTATAGCATACAATAAAAAAAGTAAAATCCCAAATTAAAAATGTTATAAGAATACTTTGATAATATTAATAATAATCATTCTACTAGATCAGCATAGTACTGTCCAGACTCCATAGACACATGCCTACTTGTCAAATAGTATGTCGGCGAGTTGACGATATCAATTTCTACTCCAGCAATGGTGGCTGAAATTGTCTTGAAGGAAGATTGTATCCGAGATTTGAATATTTCTCCTGATAATCCAGGAGGACAGCTAAAATTTGCTTTCAAAATTCCAGAATCATTATCAACTAATATCTTCCTGGATCCTTCAATAATTCTCCAATTAATACACGAATATTGACAATTCCTACAAAAATAAATCGCACAAGACATACCATTCTCCTGCTGGTATTGAAGAAACGTAATTAAACAGCGTCTTTGGAGGAAAAACCAGAGAGACCTGAAGAAAATCCAGTCTAGTATCAGTTCTAATCTTATAAAATATTTCCACAGAGCATCCTCCGTCAAAGGTGGAAACATTACACATTATAAGAAGCGGCAACGACGTTTGAGTTGTATTCTTATTCTACGATAATAAATGTAATAATTAAACTTCATATTTTGCTAAATTAACATAGCACTGTCCATCACTCACGCTTGTATTCAAGTTTGTTGTCGCATTTCGAATAAACTCAGGGATTATGACTTCTGCCATACGTTCGTTGTTTTTAGAAGATAAAACTTCAGTAGCAATTGAATTATTGAAAGTAAATGAATTAGTTTCCGGGATTCTTAACAAAAAAGACAACTGTTTCAATTTATTTGGCGATTCACAGAACATTTTGACTTGATTCGTTGTTAGCGAAATGCTAACAATCCCAGTGACCAAGCTCATGAAAGATTTCCCTGTCACATTTTGTTTTAGATGAATCACTTCAGCCGTTCTAACACCAATAGAAATATTCTGTTCCGATAAACCAAAATTTGTTTCAACACAATTACGTAATCTGACACTCGGACCTGGTTTTAGTTATATTCTCAAATTTACGTTGTGGGAGAGGCGGTGTGATGAATGAACTCACAGAACTTTTACAACCCTCTAACGAGTTTTTAGGATTTATATCAAGACTATTTGAAACAGCTTCAGAATCAACTACAAGTTAGGTCTAAAAAACAGCACATAGCATATCCCAGGGATCAGTATTAGTATTTTTACCACTTGATATCTCACCGCTATTTTGACCTGAATCCACAGTATTGTTTCTAGAAAAAGATTGATCGATTGTTTTTTTCTTAAAAATTAAGAATCAAAATATACTTCTGGAGGTTTTATCGAACTGAGGCGACTTGAAGTACTCGACGTACAACCGTCAGGTTTGGCAGGATTGATATTGACGCTTAGTTTTTTTAAATTGAATTCGCTGTCTTCGCTCTCCGATGACATATCAGAACTTTCTTCCTCAGACGAATCAGCAGCATTTTTAATGCTTTTTTTATTTTTTGTACAACATTTAAAATTGGGTTCTTAAAAATAGACAAATTCGTCAAACTTGTCTTTGAATCTGCTGTGTTCTTCGAAATTTCGTCGTACTTGATTTCCGAATGTTTCAATGGAATCTTTTCTAAAAATACAGAACTCAATTTGATTAACGAGGTTGGGCTACTCCGACGGAAAGTGACCGCACAAGACCATCCATCGCGCTTTGAACAGTCGATTCAGTAGTTTTTAAATTCTCAAAATTCTAAAAAGTTAATGTCTCTAGATACTTTAGACATATCGGAAATACAAGAAATATTTAAATCTCTAATCTCCACAAAAATTTTGGATAAAGATTCTACATAATCGTTCTCAATTTCTTGCGCTTCAGCCAAAATCTTTTTAACGTTCGGAATAACCTTGTCCAACCGTTTATTATACGATTCGGCCAAAACATTAAATCGGTTTTCTGTCAGTTATTTCAGAAAGTTAATTATATTTAATCATAACTTAGGCAAAACCTGCAAAAAGCACACGTTCTGTACATCTCGTCAACTCCTTGGTAGACATATTTTGTCCTTTCTTTTGTTTATATTCCTCGAGCCTCTCGCTGATAGATTTTTCGTACTTTTTTGATTTAAAAAATCGAAATTACTTTTTTAATTCGAGCTAATTTCTTTTGCATTTTTGCTGTTTCGATCATACAGTTATTTACCTTGACCCTAAACTTAAATTTAGGTTAAATCAATCCAAAACTTTTTTATGCACGGCAGAACATTTTGAATTAACTTTTTGAAGTTTCTCGATGACTATGAGAATTTCCTTATTGAGTTTTGTAAGAGAATTACACCAAATATCATTCATATTGGCAAATGTCTCCATAAACGGAAGAAAACCACTGTTGCATTTTCGAATATGTTAAACCTAATAAAGTCACAGCTTCTCAAAGTCGCAGATCTTTTCGAATAATTTTTTATCATGGAATCAATATTCATAGAGCTATAAAAATATCATATAGTTTTATTCCGAACCATTCTCGGCAATAATTGATCAATTCTTCAACAATAAGTGGTTGGTTCTTTATTGGATAGCAAAAAATCTCTACATGTCTCCAATTCCCGTTCTTTAAATATAATTATTAATCAAATTATATTTATAGAATGTATAATTTTTTAAATATATAATTTTACCGACCTAATAGCATCATTCAAAATTATAATTAAAAAAATATCATCAGACTATAAACATACCCAGAAATTATCTTCAAATTTGGAAGACATTTGGCACAAATTATCTATAAATGATTTAATCTATGAATAATTTATCCAAGAATAAGAATATAAATAAAATTATTAATAATAGTTCAATAGAGTAAACCTAGGTAAGACCGAAAAATTAATTTTTTAAATGGGTCATACCACAATGAAGACAAAAGGAATTATTTTATTATTTTTAATAATCAGTATAATAAAAAAATAAAATTTATTAAACATAAAATATATTTATATTAGAAATTAGTATCATTTAACTAATTTATTTTAGAATACTTCTGTTTATAAACAATATAACATTTCACGGATTTTTAATTAACCAAAAAATAATGTGAAGGACGTATAAAGCCAATAAAAATTTGAGGCTTTGAAAAAACCACAAAATTAAATTCTGAAAACCAACCGTCTTTTTTTGTCATAATATTACATTGAGTTATATTCGATTTTACAAATATACAATCATTGACGGAGATTAGAAATTAACAGATTGTCATATGACTGAGTGCATGAAATATTATCCAATTTGTCGTTTTTATTCATTAAAATAGCACTTAAAAACGTCTAGAGTAAAAATTTAGTATTTTTAAGTGCCTCTTTTAAGATGAAAGTTGATTTTATTCAATTGAGCAGTTAAGCTGCTAGCGTATTTCGCGTATCTATACCATTTTCAGTTCAAGTTTGACATTTTTTGCACCAATTTTGACAATGCGATATTCAAATTTGACAATGCGACATTCAATTTTGACACTTTTTACATCAATTTTGAGAATGCAATAAGCAATATTGACATTTTTTACATCGGTTTTGACAATGCGATATTCAAATTTGACAATGCGACATTCAATTTTGACACTTTTTACATCAATTTTGACTTTTGCCGATTTGTCATTTATTTTATATTTTCTGATTCGTCGTCCCTGTACGAATTTTATGTCAAGAAAAAATTCAAGAGTGTCAGAAGGTACAAGAAGAGCACTTATAAATAAGGATGAAGAGGGCGGTGATTATATACAGCTTGCTTGCGATCTTGGTGTCAAGAGGACAACAGCTATAGCCATTGTAAAAAGTGGAAATCCGTATTTTTGTAAACGTGGAGGTAGAAGGGATGCTACGATAATACTTACGGATGATGATATGAATTTGATAATTGAAACAATTGAGAATAATCCATCGATAACATTGAAGGAATTACGCAAATTGGTAAATAATAAAGTTTGTATTGCAACAATAATATTGTTATCGGAAAAACAATACAGGCCTTCAAAAAAGCAACCTTTCGCCTACTGTAAAATTTGGTGGGGGGAAAGTTATGGTCTGGGGCTGTTTTTCCTATTACGGAATGGGCTCGTTTGCTTTTATACACGGGAATATGAATTCCGCACTTTATATCAACACACTATGTAACCATTTATGGGAATCTGCAAAAAAATGGAGCTTAGTGACTTTATTTTCAACAAGACATGGCACCATGTCATACTTCCAAGATGACAATGCGATTTTTTCAAGAAAGTAAACCTTTTACTATGGGCACCTCAATCACCGGATTTAAATCCGATCGAACATATATGGGCTCATATGAAGAGGGAATTAAACACCTTTCATCCAAAGAATGTTTCGGAATTGAAAGAAAAAATCGAAAATATTTGGAACGAAATACCGATTAGTTTTATAAAAAAATTAATCGAAAGCATGCCGAATAGAGCACAAAAGCTTTTTAAGGCAAAGTAACTTTAAATAATCAAAAATAAAACGGTTTTTTATTGCGTTTGATTTTTTGTTAGTTATAATTTGTTAAGTAAAAATGATTATAAGTTCAAAAATAAAAATAAAACTAGTGTTAAAAAATGATAAATTATTCAATTCTTTAATAAAAACAATATAGTTGCATAGTAAATTTTTGATATTTCGAAAAAACGGTTTTTTTGCACCTAGTGTATATAACCGACTTGATGGGCGATTGATTATTTACAAAATGCTGCGAAGAGAACCAATTTCTAGTATTTTCATTGGATTATCAACGTAATACAAATAGAAAAATACATTTGAACGAAACAAATTTTAATCTTTTTACGTTAAAAAAATTCGGCCGATCCTTTACAGGATCACGTGCGATAGTTCCAGTAAGGGCAAGCAAAGGAGTGAATCTTAACGTTATTTTGGCAATTGATGACAATGGAACAATTGTGAGATTTGAATCACACATTGGATCTATAAAATCGAAATTTTGCAATTTTATGACGGCATTATCGGACAGTTTAGCTAGAGAGGAAATTATTATTTATATGGATAATGCTCCAATCCATAAAAAACAAGGAAATTTTGAAGGCGTGAGAGTAGAACATACAATTCAAAGATTTGATGCACCATATTCTCCGCAGCTAAATCCATGCGAAAGCTGTTTTTCGATTATCAAGGCTGGGATTAAGAAATATTTATCCAATCACAATAATCCTCATAACGATGTTCATGCAGCAGGAAATGGAACGCTGACGTAATTTCGAGCACTATTATTACAAAATGCCTTAGAATATTCTATGACAAATCTAACTCGCGAGAAAATACGGAATTTTTACAGAAATGCAGAAAAAATTATTGCGAATTGTACGATTGGGATTCCATTAACCTGACCTGATTAATAAATTGTCTTTATTAACTCTCATCTTGATTTAGCCGCATAGAAAAATTCTTATGTGTGTCCGTTATAAAAATATTTGTCAAAATTAATTTAAAAAATGTCAAAACTGAATATCGCATTGTCAAAACCAAAGTAAAAAATGTCAATATTGCTTATTGCATTGTCAAAATTGATGCAAAAAATGTCAAAATTGAATATCACATTGTCAAAACCGATGTAAAAAATGTCAATATTGCTTATTGCATTGTCAAAATTTTTTTTTTTTTGGTTTTTTTTTGGTTTTTTTTTTCAAAGTAAATTGATTGAAATAAGTTAGTCAGTGATTAAAAGGCACTTGCGGTTGCACGCATGATGGAGTGTGCATTGCCGCGAACGACAGCTATTCCAATTTGTTGGAATAACCATGACACTTCTCGAGGCTCCCCACGTCGCCTAGCAACTAATTGTCAAAATTGAATGTTGCATTGTCAAAATTGATGCAAAAAGCGTCAAAATTGAACGTCGCATTTTCAAAATTGGTATAAAAAATGTCAAACTTGAACTGAAAATGGTATAGAAAGTCGGTAAAAGAATAAAAAACATAGAAAAACAAATAAGATCGGTTGTTTATTGTCACGCGCCATAAATTAAACGCGTGTGTAAAGTGAAACGCTGTGACCTTGAATTTAACCTTCAGTTAAGCTTTTGACAATTATCAACTCAATATTAAAGATGATTTCACACTTTGAGATAATATGTGACATGGGCAGCTGGATACGTATGGGCAACCGGTTACATTTTACCTTAAAAAATTTAATTTAACCTTCTTGGTCGGGGTCGTGACGTGCCTCTCTTGCACGATGTCTAAAACACACACAATACAACTGAATGGGCTATCGATCTTATCTTTCAATGTTTTGGGGTCTTTGCCAGACCTGGAAACAGGAAGCGCTTTTCAATGACATGGAGAAGTATAGTGCTGACATCGAATGCCTACAAGAGACCAAACCAAAGTCGGGAACGGACCTTACATACGGAAACTACCGAATGATCTTGCTACCCCCTGACTGCAGACATTACGGACAAGGATTTGTGATTCACAAAAGCCTATGGTGTGGACTCAAACAATGGTGGAAAGTGACAGATAGAATCTCAGTGCTCCAAGTACAAATCTGGCAAAGAGAGAAGGACCAATGGGATTATATCAGTAATCAATATATACGCCACTCACAGCGGCAGAATCATCAAAGCTCCTGACGATTGAGCGAAAGGATGTCAAGTTTGATCAATAAATCTGACTATTTTTTTATTAAAGAGAAACAGTCATTAGAAAACCTCTCAGTTTTTCAAGCGATTTTGATCACTGTTTTGCGACTTTGAGTAAAGAGGAGAAGTCATTTTTTAACTAATCTTAGGTAGGGTCAAGGAATGATCTTCACTTGTTTTTTCTTTTTTGTGTGTGGGTCCATCAAGATAGACGATCCAGTTCCGCAGTGAATCTTTACTGATAACGGCGTCACTAGTCAAGTTTTTTAACATCATAGATGCATGGAACCTCAATCTCTTTATTTAAAAAAATGTGTGTCCTGCCTATGCGCAGCTATAGAATCTGTGGCTTTGCAGGAATTGAAATATTATTATTTTTCTCAGAGTTCTGATTATTTTTTGTAATTCATTTGTAATAATAAAAAATGTACAAAATTTTGATAAATTTATAATTATTTTGCCACGGCAACCCTTAAGTTAAGGTAGGTATTATGACAAGAAGATCACAGAGAATTTTATCAGTAATTATATATATAAATATATTTTTTAGAATATTTCGGAATCTCAATCTGGTAAGAAGGTAAGATAATAATAAATATTTTAAGAATTTAGATTCTGTAAAATCCTTCGAAATATTTGACAGTGATTCGGAAGGTACTTTCTATCTCGGAATATCTCAGAATTCATTCCGGAAGCTGACCAAGATGATCAAATCCACGAAATTGTGACAACTGTGTTAGTATATAATGCCAAAGTAAATTAAAGCCCTTCTTCTCTGACAATATTCAGGAATTAGACCAACAGTTAAACGAAGAGTCTTCTTACGTGAATAAGGTCTATTTTGTGAATAATAAGGTAGGAAATCAATGTCGATTTAAGATTATTAGCAAGCCACTTACGACCTCTCAAAGACTGTGAAGAGGTATCAAATAATTATGACTAAATTAAGGATTCTGAAATATGGACGATCAACACACTTCTAATAGATACACAGTCTTGTTTCTTACCTAATTCTAACAATTGAGTGTTTTTTATAATTATCACAAAATTAAATTACTTTTGTTTAATTGTTCACATAATATTTTACTAGATAATTTTAATAAAATATTATTATAATTATAATAAATTAAAAAATGATTTTAACTTTTAAAAAAATAAATAAGATCCTGATATTGTGTCGTTCTAGTGTTATGTTTTATAACGAATATTTGACACCAGTCGAATTGGATAGAATTATTAACCATAAATACAAATGTTCCGGTTCCTCGATAACTGAAAAATGGCTGCAAAAATTTTGGTGCTTTGTAGTAACCTTAGTCCCTACATGTATTGCCCCCAATCTTATAACTTTGATTGGACTAGTAGTTAATGTTGTTTCTACTGTAATAATGCTTTATTACAGTCCAGACGGCACATCTAATGTATAAAGAGTATATTTTACCTCAAAGATCCCTTCCTGGACATTCATTATGGCCACAGTCTGCCTTTTCCTATACCAGACACTTGATGCTATTGACGGGAAACATGCCAGAAGGACGGGAAATGTGAGTCCTCTCGGAGAATTGTTTGACCATGGATGTGATTCTTTGGCCACTGGTAAACAGTTGAATTTTAAAAGTCAGTAATTTATGCAATTGGGGTCGTTATTACTCTAAAATTGGGTACTGATCCTCTGGTTAGCTTTATAATCGTGTTTACTGCACTGATCTTGTTCTACACCTTCCACTGGGGTGTCTATGTTAATGATGTACTGGAGGCGGGAAAGTTATATTGGTCTTACTTATATTAGACTCGACGTCACTGAATTTCAGCTGTTTATCATGGGTGTTTACGGATTGACGAGTTACTTTGGACAGAATATATGGACTGATGTACTTTTTCGTGAATTTTTAAAATATTTGAAGGTTATTCTGTTCGGATTGTCACTGCGAATGTATCTATTTGTCACAGTTTTTATTTTTTCTTGGCATACAATATTTGCTAAAATATCGATTATTTTTAAAGGCGGGGTCGGCCGCAATGGCTCAAGTGTAGCAGAAACAAGTGTTATTTCTCCCGCCATTCCCTTGTTTATTTCTGTGGTTTCGTCTTACTATGTTGTTTGCTTGTACGATGATTATTTCGCATCAAGACCACTATTTTTACTGCTGGTACTGTCAATATCACCTGTGAAGCAAAGTACAGACATAATCGTTTTTATTGTAATTTATTTGCCTTTTTAGTTAAGAAGAATGACTCGTAGTTCTTTAACTATGTTTGATTCATGTCTACTGACTCAATTGATTTTGATTTTAAATGCCCGTTTATCACGCCTTTTGAATTTTGAATTGCTATTTGTTATATGCGTGGTAAGATAATGCTATTTTATTTATTTAATAGATGTATGCATTGTGGGATTATTGTTTATATATCTACTCGGTCTGCTATCAAATTAGTTCTTTCCTTGGGATTCATGTTCTCTTCGTACAAAAATCTCAACAAGTGATCAACAAATCTCTCTAATTTTCTTTTTTTTCAATTTATTCCATTTTTTTGGTTTATGAAATTCTTAATCATTTAATTTAAAGTGTTTTATTTGACGATTGGCTTGTTTGTGTTTAATTAATTTGAGGCAGGTGCCCTGTCTTATTAAGCTAAATCCTTCAACAAGTTTTTAAGTACTCAATTAACTATTTTGAATATCTTATCAAATTTTGTTGTTAGGTGGTTTCTTAAATAAACTGTATTTCTGACAATTTCAACTTCCATGGTTAGATAATATATTCTCCTCATTTGACTGTTTGTTTATTCGGTTATCTTTTCATGTGATATTTATTTTTTTATAGCACTAAAAAGTTACTTTTTCAAAGTTAATTCATTTTGCCTTTTGGATTAAGTAAGATTTGTAAATGCTGTAATTTAAATGTGATGAAATCTACACGCTCTTTTTTTGATAATCATAAATTATGAGCATTTTCCAGTTAAATCAAGGGAAAAAAGTATCTCGCGTTCGTTCTCTACAATGTAAATATAGACGACGATCCTACTTTATTAAAAAAGAAACTAATTAACTAAGTAATTTTACTAACTAAGTCCAGAGCCTTCGAAGTGAGCAGAAGGTGGCACTCCACGCACCTCCTCCCTAGACGACGATCCTATAAATTTATAACTTCCAAAATAATATGGCAGAAGAATGTTGACTCTAAAACAGAATATCAGGATCATCAGATAAATTAATTTAATTAATGACATGAATTATTATTTTTTCAAGAATTAGTTTATTTAATGAAAAGAAAAGCAAATAACTACAGAGTGTCGCGGACTTGAGGATCATTCCGGGGAAGACGCGTTGCAAATCGAAAGGCAGTTCCTTCGGAGAATTAAGACCGAGCTCGTCCCCATCTGGTCATTGGTCTTCTATGCGATTTTTTGCCCACTAGCCGTCATAACTTCTCAGCTTCTTTACCGACAAACGCCAGTGGTCTCAAAGGCGAGGGGCACGAACTCATAGGCCTCCAAAAGATAAGCGTATTTCAACATTTTCTTCTCCTCCGCAAGCGCGCAAGCATAGCCTGACGAACATTCCGGCCTTGACAACAATGTCTCCGACAGAAATTCCACACAGGTCACGTCCCAAATAAGAGACCTACCTCCCCTAAATGGGAATGTAGTCATTTTGTCAAAAAATGATGTGATTCCGACATAATTGCATTAATAAAATAATAATCTTTGTTTAAGTAAAATTTGTTTGATATTACAAAACAGAAACGCTGTTTATTAACACTATTAAAATAATAAAATATAAAAATCACAAAAATGTCATTGACTTTTTCCAAATTGCGGTCTTAAAATTACAATGTTTTAATGACGCAATTGTCATTTTTAATTATATATTGTTTTTAGATTTATAAAATTAAAATTAAAACCATAGAAACCAAATAAGCAGATGACAAACAAAAATGAATCAATTAATGTGTCTAAATATATTTTTGACGATTACACAACTCGAAGTGAAATGGTAAATAATACATAAAACTAATTTTTTCAGAGAAAAATTACAGGAGTATACAATTTTATTCCAATAAAAAAATTAAAAATAATTATCGATTGTTCTGAAAACAGTATTTGCAATTTTGGAGATTTTTTTCCTAATCTTGAAGTTTTTGACGTGTCAAATAGTTTCATTCCATCAATACGGTATAAAATATATTTTTTATATTTAGAGAATTAGGAACCAATTTTGAGTTACTTACTACTTTAATAATAGGAAATTGTCAGCTGAAAGATCTGCATGGAATAGCAATGGCTTCAAATTTGCTCAGATTAGATGTTTCAAACAATCAAATCTGTGATACGTCACCAATCACTTTTTTGGAAAAAATAGAAAATATCAACATTGAAAAGTTTGTTCATATTTTGAATTTCAATACATTTTTAATGTTTATTAATTTTAGTAATTTAATAACTGATGTTCTACATGTTCATTATTTATTGTTTTGTGGCAATTTAAAGACTTTATTCATTGGTGGAAATCCAGTTTGTGACAAAACAGATGAATTAGGAGAACTCAGTATTTCAAAAGTCGAAATAAATTTTAACGTAAACTCTCCTTGTGACATAAGGAGAATGCA
Source organism: Octopus sinensis (assembly GCF_006345805.1). NCBI lineage: Eukaryota > Metazoa > Mollusca > Cephalopoda > Octopoda > Octopodidae > Octopus > Octopus sinensis. The sequence goes on from NW_021832127.1 coordinate 131,670, forward strand.
CGGTGAAATTCCTTCTAATGAAACCGGCATATTATATTTAATAAAAAATATTTTATTCTAGAAAATACAAACATTGAAACTACCGACGCTGATTTGATTGATAAAAATTTGAATAAAATACATATTACAGACAAATCTTGTTATTTCCAACAAGAAAATACAGATATAAGAAAATGTATAATTACTTATATTTAAATTTATAGTAGTGGACAGTGCTGTTTATCGACCTCGGCTTTTAAATAGAAGGGAAATGAGTTCTCCAATTTTGAAAATAATCAAAAAAGTGGACTCGTTGGAAAATTTCGCAGTTTCTTCTTTTTCGTAGAATTTTAATTTATTAATTAGGTAGTGAAGATATTGGTGAGGTCACTTTCCTGCCTCCAATCAAAAACGAAGTTCTAACCACAATTAAAAAGAAAATTTATTAAACTGATTTTAGATAAATTTATATCTGATTATTAATTAATTTACAGTTTTATTTAAATAAGTTTTTTCAACGGAATGTTGTCATGTTGTACAAATATTTAATGTTTATTATGTGTAGAGAATTTGTTACTTTGAATGAATCACCATTATTTTTAATAAATATGTTTTTTATATATATTTATTAACGATTTGTTAATAATTGGCTCTTTATTGTATTTCGGGAAGTTAGAAAAATCATGTGAATCATTTAGCCAGTCAACCCATATTAAATTTTTAAAATAATAATTTTTATAAAATATATCATAATATAATTATTTTAAAATCAATTACAATTTATTCTGGTGGTTACTTCCCATTTTGGTTCAATACACAATAAAAAACAGAAATGAATAATAAAAATTCAAAAACAGAGAAAAAACTTTATTCACCAGGGGATTTCATCTTTGGAAAGTTACGGGGCTACACTCCTTGGCCAGCAAGAATTGATTCTTCATTAGGGGAGAAATGCCTTGGAAGATATCAAGTATATTTTTACGGAAGCGGCCAAATGTATGTTTTGGGACATATTTATGTCTTATAGTGCAATGCTCCCCCCAAGGGATGTCTTTCCTTATCAAGAATATAAAGAAATATTTGGAATGAGAAACAAATGTCTCGACTTTATAAAAGGCATTTCCGAATTGGAATATGCCAGCAAAACTGTCTGGAAAACAAAGTTGAGACTCAGATACAGGAAAGTCCTGTTGTGGAAGAGTCTGTGGTGATATATTCATTTTTATCGTTTAGTGTGAGAAAACCCCGCCTATTGAATATTTGGATTCTCCTGTGCTTGTTTCCCCTATCCCCTCCCCGATTGCGACTGTTTTTATTACATGGAATATATTAATTTAGAAAAAATCTCGTAAAAATAGTAAGCAAAAAATCAAAAAAATACGCAAACCAGTGATTTCCCCTTCCCCGAATAAAGAAAAATCGATTCCAAAAAGTCCCAAAAAATCGAAAATGAGTGGAGATTATATCCTAAAGGAATTTGATTTGGCCATAAAAAGTGCTCTTCAAGTTTCAGAGCCAGTTTAGTTTTTAATTTATCTTCTCAAGGATGTCCAACAATGCGTAGAAACGCTAAAACAAGTAATGTCTACTCAGTTTGACGGGGAATCCCTTCTAAAATACCCTGAATTCATTCTCACCCTCAGAAAAGTTAGTCAAATATAACTAGTGTTTTCTTCTAGATCAGGAAGTACAAGAAAAGTAGACAAGTGCAAGAATTAGCAGATAAAGTTATAACCAAGTTGAAGAACGTCTGTCGTTCACTTCCAGCTAAAGATTTTGATCGGATGTATCCTCAAAGGTCTCTTGTGCCCGAAGAACCGGTTATAATTAATAAAGAAAATATTCCTGTTCCGATTGTTGAGGATTTTGAGGAAGTATAATATTTTTGTGTTTATTCTAGAAAAATCGTATTCGTATCGAAGAGACAATTGCAGAGATTATGAGAGAATCTAAAATTGTTTTGCCAGAGGAAATGAATATAGAAATTGGGGGTTATGATCAGCAAACATTATTAGGAGGTTTTATAATTGAGGAAAAACAGAAGCCTGACGAATTCGAAGACCTTTTTAATGTTAATGATGATGACATATACCAAATGTTGGGAGTTTAGTTGGTTTTCTTGATTTTACAAGATACATTTAAAGTCTACGACTTATGTGGACAATATATGACGGATTTATGGTAGAAATCAGATAAAATAATAAAATTACGATTTTCGGAATTTTTGATCAATGTCAATGAAGGAAAAATTTGCTAAAATCAAACTACAGCTCGAGAAAATCTAAACTGCTAATGAAATAATGATGAAGAAACTTACTAAGCGCGACACGTTTTTTTCATATGGCTTCAAAAAAATAGAGATGAGATCAAGATCGTAGAAAAATTGAGATTTTATGACTCAAGGAAGCGATTCGAGTTGGTGTTATAAACTAAATAAAAGACGATTCTATAGATCCGTCAGTGGAAATAATAAGAGGGCGATAATTAACTTTATTCAAGAGGAATGCATTCCGCATTGGGCCAACATCTGGATTAAGCATGAACGGAAAAAAGCATTTTTTCGACTACGAAAAGAGTCACTGAATCTGAAAATACATATGTCGAGTTCTCAAACAATTTCGAAATTGAATCGCCGTTTTATTAATTTGTCTTAATTATTTTTCACGGAATACTGATTTAAATTGTAAATTAGTTTGCATTTTGTTTTTCTACACAAATTATCTATATCAACTGATTATTAAAGACAACTATAAAATTACAGTTAAAATATTTGAAAAAATTATTAAGAACGTAAATGGCGTCTTATATTTAAAAACTTGATTTTTAGATTCACAGGTGTCTTTTTTTACAATTTGGTTCGTTTCTTTTACTTTTTGTTATACTTTTTGCCAAGAAAATTAAAAAATATTTTCTCTATTTTAGTTAAATGAACAACAAGCATGTCCTCGAGTCTCAAAATGAGGTCCACTAAACTTTCCTGGCAAAAAATTAATGAATTATTTTCAACATGTTAATGTAAAAAACAGCAAGAATTTTAACAATGATGTGCTCCCAATTATTCGTGATAGCATCCGCTTACCTTTTCATCTTTTTTCACTTTTTATATTGTTTAATCCAGCCGTGACGCCATTTTCCATCACGGACCTTTCCTGCTTAACCCAGAATCTGTCTTAAAACTCGTGTTTAATTATCGGGCTTCCTATCGTATTCCCATAAGAACTCAGATCTGCCTATTTTTATCTGGCGAAGTCTTTATCGGCTTTAATAGAGTGGGTCATTTGTGACCAGATCATTCCGAATTGGAACTAGTGTTCTGCTCTGGAATATTTGCCCTAGCCTCCTCAGTTCAAGATTCGGGCTCGAACAAATCGCTTACGCAAACGAATCAACTCTTAATGGCCCACGACGTCGGTTGTGCGGTCCGTATTCTTTTATCTTCTGATTCCGTCCGCACCATTACTCTGGATGTAGTCCAAATTCTTAGCCCATTTAGTTGAGCGTTGGCGTGTCTGGCTGGTGCGAGGCTTCGGTCTCTGAACAGCTCCGGCTAATATTAAAATTGGATGTTAAGAATGCGTTTAATTCTATCAACATAAAGCATCTACTTGAGGTTTGTAAAGACAGAATTCTTTCATTGCTGCTAATTGTTTTTCTTTTGTATGGGTACCCAAGCCTTTTGGCTCCGGGTGATTCTTTTATTTCATCTTCTTATAGTGTACAGCAAGGCGATCCTTCTGGTCCATTGTTATTTTCCCTTTCCTTAGATTTTGTTGCACATAAGAATGCGCTTCCTCTAAATATTTGGTATTTGAATGAATTTATAATCGGTGGTCCGCCCGATATTTTGCTAAACGACTTGGAATCTCTAATACCAGGTTTGTCATTTATTGATCTTGAAATTAATTCTCTCAAATCTGAAATTGTAAATTTTAACATCGATCGTGCGTTCTTGAAGACATTCTCTGATGCGTTCTTCTGTTGAGAAGATTTTTGATATCAATTTTGATGACGTTGGTTGGTGTCAGGCCAAACTTCCTGTTCCTTTTTGCGGTCTGGGGTTTCCGCTTTTCTTTCATCTTCTTCAGGATTGTATCTTCTGGTCCATAAGATTTTTTAAAAATTACTTGAATCAACTGTGGACTCTGATATTGATTCTGCACTTGCACTATGGAAACAAAATCATTATGAACTCCCTTCCGATGTTACTTCCCAACCGGATTGGGACAAAATTTTTTGCCGTCGATCTTCAGTTTACTTAGAACTAATCTTCGACCAATACAGATTGACCTGTTTTCGTACCGCTTGTCAGCCATACTCAGACTCCTGGCTTAATGTTTTCCCCTTCTCGGCTTTTGAATGCAGTCCTTGATATGGATTCACTCAGTTTGGATATTTGTAATCGCTTCGAACCTCCCGTTGGAGGCCCCATCATTTCCGCTGTGGTGCTAAAGTTGATCCCTTTTGGCTCCATCTTCTCTCCCGATGGCAGTACGCAATTTTCTTATGAATCCAGGAAACAGCTTATGTCGGAAGTCACCGGTGCTGACCCTTTCTCCATAAATTCTGAATTCTACTGCTTATAGATCTGCTTCGTCGGCTGAGAAGGCCGAATCTATGAAACTGTCGAAGTAAGGTCACTTGTGCGAACGCTTTTCTTTGGGCAAGTGCCGTAGATACGTCTTGTGTTTTCGGTGTCAAAGACCTTGCTCATCCTAAAAAATTTGGATGTTTGTGCATCCATCGTTTTAGATATTTGCATTCCTTATTCAAAGGATCTCGCTGACTGTTTTACGCGGGAATTGTCTCTCAATCCTGCGAACCGGTTTTAGCTAGTACTTTTTTTTCCTTTTTGTTTCATTCTATAAAATATTATTCAAAAAATATTCCAATTAATTAAATTTAACATCATCGACCAGTAATTGAGATGTAATTAGTTGAAAAATCCTAAACCCCTGAAAATGGCAAAGGTTTCATCTCCCTTCGTCGTTTCAGGTGTTCCCGCAGAATGATGAGCATTCCACACATAAGCGCAAAAGAGGAAATTACAGCACGTCAAAAGAATTCCTAAGGAAAACGGCTCTGCACCCTGTCCGAAAGTGTGCTGGCTCAAAATTCCTAGAGATAGAAAAGCAGAGGACTTTTTTCGGGTTGTCCGGATCACCCTGTATTTCTCTGTATGTTTTTCAAGATTTATACATGCCAATTATTATGTCTTTTTCTTCAGATGTTTTATGACTAATAATGTAGCGAGATTAGTTAGTTAATGCACGTTCGCGTTGCCAGTAAACAAAATTTATGGTTTCGCTTGTGCCATGTTTTTAACTATTCTTGTCGTTAGCCACTTCCATTCCTTCCGTCGTCTTGCCCTCTTTCCGATTTCGTCCAGATCGTCTGCATCCTTCAATCGGCCTCCGATCATAGCATATTCCTTCGTAAGTATTCCCGGAAGACAGTCTCTTGGACGTCCTCTATATTTAGAGTATTCAGTATGGCCGAAAAATTCTTCCATGGCCATATTGCATGGTGTTTCTTTCTTCATTCGTAAAATATGTCCAAACAGGCGCCAGCGGGTTTCAAGTATATTTAGACTTATAGGCCCACAGTTAGCTAACCTGTATAATTCATCATTTGATATTTTCTTCGGCCACGAATAGCCGAGGAGTTTTCTCAGTTGACCCCTGTGGAAAGAGTCAAGTTGCTCCATGTTTTTCTTTGATGTTCCCCAAGTACCTGCGTTGTACATGAGGACAGGTCGGACAAATGCATCATATAATCGTAGGCGCATCTTAGTCGAAATTTGGTTTTTTCTCATCCAGATAGATTGAAGTTTAAGTGCAATTGTTGATAATATTTTTCGTCTGGTAATATCTTCGGAATCGCCAAGAAGAGATCCGAGTTTTCGGACGTTTCGCCACTTCTCATCTATGCGAGTTGGCATACGTTCGACGGTGGTTATTTCGGTTTTCTCTTCATTAACTTTAAGTGCCCATTTATCGAAAATTGTTCTTGCTTTCTCCATAATAATTTTTATTAATTTCCGATCCTCCGCAATAAAATCAATATCATCCGCGTATATAAGTTCCACAACTTGGTTGTCGATACATCCAATTTCTACTCTTAGTGCTCTCAGAGCTGCCTTTGAATTTTCGATTTCATGAAAAAGCGCGGTGAGGTTGTTGACAAAAGAGACTCCACCCACTTTCCTGCAAGAGGAGCGCAGGCAGGGAACACAGACACAAGGCCATCAATGAGATCGTGAAGGCCGGTCTCGAATCGGCGGGCCATTCGTGCCTCCTCGAACCGGTCGGACTCGATCGGGGAGACGGCAAAAGGCCTGACGGGATGACAATATTTCCGTACTTGTCCGGGAAAGCCCTTGTATGGGATGTTACTGTTGTGGATACTTTCTCAAAGTCGAGGATCCATTCTTCCGCTGCGAACCCTTGTTCGGCTGCAAACCACGCCGAAAGGATGAAATTACAGAATTATTCTTCTCTCGCGGACCGCTACCGTTTTACGCTAATCGCCCTGGAGCCGCGGGAAAGGAGACCGACTTGTTTCTCAACAAGGTCGGGCAGTCCATTGGGAGGATTGCTGAATGAGCTCCGTCCTACTTAAAGGTTCATTACGTAAAAAGAGAAGCGTTGGTATTTTATTTTTTTGAGTTTACGTCCTACAGACTGGGCGTTCATTCCTCAATTCACGTGTTTCGAAGACGGACAATCCTCATCGACTAAGACCAACATGCCTGAACAGCCCAATTATTCTAGTAAAAATAATTGTGATGGGCACTTCCTGCTATTCCGGATTCATTGACTATTCCAGCATGAAACAAGCTGAGACTTCTGATAAGTGGGGTAGATATGTGATTACGTGAATGACTATTTTAGAGGTTTCCAAATGATGAGGCGCAAAAATCTTATAAATATTTTTTAGAAGATTTTGATAATAATTGTTATTAATTTAAGAATTATATTTTTTCAAAAATTAATTTAATTTAAATAAGTTCAACAACATGGATAAATTCACGAATAGTAGAGTCAAAATAATTGAAATATAATCAATACGACTCCAAAAAAGAGGAAATATTGTTCATCCTACTTACTGTTAGGATTCAGGCGTACTCCTCTACTTGCTTTGTTTCAAAACACGAAAAAGTTAACAAAAACTTGTTTATGTCTCATCAAATGCTTTATTAGCTACATAAAAAATTTCTTAAAATATAGAAAAATGTAAGAAACCGCAAAATATCGGAGAAAATTTAATTTTGCCAGCAGCTTTGGGGAATCTTTTGCAAACAATTACGACAAATACCACTTGTTGATAACACAGTTGCTAGAAGAATTGATGATATATCTAAAGACCTTTGTAATCAGTTGGTTGTTCGACTACGTAATTGTAAATTTGCTATACAAGTTGATGAGGGATTTTTTCTTTAGAAAATGATATTGTTCAGGAATGATAGAATGATAGTCACGAATAGTCGCTATTTGATGGTCGAGATGGCTAACATCCCCGAAGTGGTTGCTAATAATATCATTCCCAGTCGCTTCCCTTACGCAGATGTGGTTATCTCTATCACTCTAAGAGATCCACGATTCCAGTTCTAATGATTATCATGAAAGATCTGGCATTATTTACATCCATGGGAATAATGATTTGCCATTCAATGTCGACTCCTCCATGTTCCTCTTTTCCAACAGGTCGCACACTTTTACACGGTGAAATCACTCAGGGTGGACTTTTAAGAAGTCTAATTTATCTTCATACTCTCAGGTGATGACCTCCGAGTACATGGAGCAGCAACAACGAGTGGCCGCCAGTTCAAAAAAAATTAAAACACAAACAACCATCTCATGTTAGTGACACGCAACCGAATTGTCTGAATGGGAATTGTTCTCGGATTATATGTGAGCAGTTGGATTGAATAAAAATAATTTTCCTAATGAAACCAGTCTTACTGTTCTGAGGGGTGATAGGATTAGCGTTGTTTGGATATAATTTTCAAGGACGACGGCCATAATTTCGAGGAACTGAAATGTACATGACCCGACTGATTTTAACGTTTCTGTACGAAGCCTTTAACATCGGACAGAAAATAGTCTGCAATTCTAGTTTGTCATACTTATAACAAAAATTAGAAAATTTGAGTCATTTTGTCAAGGAGGTCAAACAGGATAATCAAGTGATAACCACTTGCTCTTTATATCAGAGATCGCATCAATCTATTCCCTAAAATTCTCTAATTTAGCAAACAATTTTAACAGTTGTCTCACTATTAAAATCATTTTTCACACAATTAACCGCTTTGACATCTTAGAAAGCGTTAACATGACCGTTTATGATTATGAAGCCTACCACGTCGTCCTCATATATCACCATGGTTCGTTCCATTAGTTTGTTATATAAACGGAATATGTATGCAAGTATAATTTATTATATCAATTCACGTCTATAGTCATCGGATTTACTCATAAAACAGTATTTCAACCAATAATGTATTATTAATATTGTCTTAAAACGATTCATGCTCCAAATCTTCTTTCCCTCTTTGCAAAGATAGAAAATGCGTCTGAAATGTCAATTTCATAGTCCATAGATTCGTAGTCACTAGAAATGACATTGAATAAATACATAATCTCTGCAAATGCACAATACCATGGAATAAAGCCACATAAATTGGGGAGATCAGATGACTTTATAAGAAAATCAGGGGGAGGAAATCCATAAAAATCTACGAATAAATTTATCATATGAATTGAACTTTTCAATTCATTTTCAATGTAAGCCTGGCTTAAAGTTTCGGCCTTGACATTTCGTGATATCAATTCACGAATAAACTCAATATACGCAAATTTAGAGTCCTCCGGTCCCAGAAGTACTACTAACGGTTCGCTTCTATGTTAATGTAGAATAAGCAGTACAATTTAGAACCACAAAGAACCCTTCCGCAGGTAAAATCATAATTGTGATATTCGGCGATTTTTCCGATGAATTTTTCCTCGAAAACATACTTATCTGAAATATTTTGTTCAAAATTTTACTTTGTGGGTCATATATGAGTATATTTGAGATTTTATTATCGACACAACACTGAATATAATGTTTTATTATGTTTAATCCAGTTTTTGTGTTGTCTTGTTTTAATACAAGAGCACATGTTCTTGGTTGGTTTAATGTAAAGTTATTTTCTTTTTGAGGTTTTCTTGTTTTAAGAATTCTGAAGAATTTTTTTAATTTTGTAAAAATTAAATATAAAAAATTGTAGCATTTCAAAGTCAGTAGTAAGAGATACAATGCTCCTTTAAATAAATATATGATGTAGTTTCCCATTAATAAACAGACAACGTGTTGTTCATAGAATATAGAATTATCTATTTGCTTTTTAAATTTTAGTTGATTAAAAACAAATAAAAATTATATGAATTTAATTTTAAAAAAAAATTTAATAACTTTCGAATAGGGAGACGAGCTGGCTCTTTCAGCAAATCTCAGGCGTCATGCACCGCGGAAACTGCCATTCAATACGCAGTGCGACATCGTTGAGCTGATCCCTAGGGCTCTCGGCTACCCTTTCAGCCACTTACCCTAGCTAACAATCTAACCTTGTTCCTTAATATCTTTCAAATATATATTTGTAAAAGGAAAGTTACGATCAAGAAAATCTGAAAGAATTAATTTCAATTTAAAAATAAATAAACTAAAATTCAATTTTAACAAAATATATGAATTTTCCAGATCCAAATGCGACTAATTTTTTAGGAGAATTACTCCTCCATCAGCACAATTTACGGCACTTGGAAGATTAGCTATTGTTGCAATATCCTAGTATACAAATATATGTTTATACTTTGCCGCTGTGATATGAATATATCCTTAAAATATTTTGATTAGTTCCATGACAGATAATGTCATCATTAGATATCCATTTACCCCCATAATACTGTAAGAATAAAATACCAATACATACAAAGGACGTGTCATTTTTCTTATGAGGAACGTTTTGCACTAGTTCACATGTATCATAGTTCCAAATCTGATATTTAATGAATAAACAACAAAAACCTGAACTGGATTGTCTTTACGCCAAGACGCAGTGACAATTAACTTTGAGGTTGGGTCAATGTCGACAGCTTCACCGCAAATATGAGGTCCATAAATGTGCCTAAACCAATTTATACTCATCCGTCACTTCAAAGATTGATTCTGTCGATCATCCCAATACTGAAATATATTTTAATATAAAAATAAAATCACTTGAATTGTGTTGTCCCAGCCACCAGTCAAAAATGAATTTTCCGAATGATAGACTGCAGAAAATACTGCGAGAGAATGACCAGACAAGACATTCTTTTTATGTCTAATAAAAATATTTTATTTTTTCAAATATACCCAGCTTGTAAATGAGAAATTCGTTGTCCAGTTTCAACATTATAAATAAATATATTAGTGTTCTCCCCGACAGTTACGAATCTATCGCCTGAGAAATGCATTGCTAAAGAGAGTGTAGATCTTTGATCGAATATTGTTCGAAGACAAAATTCATTTTTATAATTCCATATTCTAGTCGTTCCATTTGAATCTTCAAATACAAAAATTAATTTACATGAAGCAATCAGAACTTGTTCATTGGCGTCGGGGATAAATCGAATGCATGTACACGGAAACTGTTTAGTTTTGATATCTGAGTCGACTAGACATGACGTCTCAAAATTCAAGTTAATGTAAATGATCTATTTTATAAATAAGGGACTAACATGGATTTTTCCAGACGATAGCCCTAGTGCTAAAATAGAGCATTCTTGGTTAAATCTGCAGCACATTACAGGCGTGTCAAATTCTCTAAATTGAAGATTGTTATTTTAAATTTACATTTTTTTAATAAACAATAATGGTTTGTAAATATTCAATTCATCTTTGTAGTGCATTTATTTGAAATACCAGATTAATTGTTAATTTCTAATTAAATAATAATTTTAAATTAATTTGTAGTCAAGGTAAATCGTTGTAACCATTAAGGCTGATTGATTTAAGGTTAGCAAATTTTACAAATTCAAGAATATTATTACTTTCGAATGATTAATAATTGATTATAGTCGTTAAATTTGATTTTATTTTAACTTTTTTAAATGGAAATCTTTATTTGTATAGACAAAAATTATGTGTGATGGTTGTACTAATAGAAAAAAAAAACAATTGATTTTTCAAGATCTTTGTTCTAATTAACTTTCCTTTTCCATATTAGTTTGCTCCGCCAAGTTTACTCTCGGAATCCTCTTCCCGCTATCTGTTCCCACTTCGGAGTTGTTTCCTTCATCGGCGGAAACTACAGAATCTCGCCGTCTCTTCACCGATTTCCGTCCTTCGTCAAATGAGTTACCTGAGGTAGACATATTTTCGAAGCCAAATTTGTGTTCTACTATCATGCTTTCCATTGTTTTTTTCAAACCAACAGTCTGGATGTATGCTTGCACACTTTCTTTGATTTTAAGAAGGTCCATATATTTTCTGAAGAATGTAGAGACTATCCCATCCCACGTGAGGACAATCGGTACAATCTTTACCTTAGCCTTGTGAATTATTGTAATTCACTGGCTAGAATGTCGTATTTATGCATTTTTTCCACTCCCACCGATTTCAAATTATCTATCGAGGTAACACCCACTTCAATGATCCATATCAAATTTTCCTTCTGTCATACAGGAATATATCAGGCTTGTTATATTGTATTTTTAGTTCAGTTGGAATTGTAGTATCGACCCGAATTTCCGCAGAGCTATTCGACATTATACACTGCACGGAGTGGTTTTTCAGTCTCTTGGACTTCTCATTCCAAATCTCCGACACAAGTGCATGTGAACACACCTCACAATCTCGTTATGCCTTCTGGTATAATCTGAATTTAGCATCTCTACTGCATCGCGTCGCAAGATGGTCCACGGTTTTAGGCGAGGATTTACAATGTGGGCATTTTTCATCAGAGTTTCTGAAAAAGACGTTTCTGTCTTGAAGAAAAGAGAACATTGCCTCAGATTTAGGAGATGTATTCCCTTTCTTTAGCCATGTTGAAGATGTTGGGATATCAAAAGTATTATTCTCAAGCGACTCAAATAGCTTCGAATGCAACCTTTTCTTTTTAATACTAAGCAACAGTGACTCTATCTGCAAGTCACGTAGTGATTTAGCAATCTCATCGAGTGTGGTTGTTCCATATTTACAATGCAGGAATTCTGTGATTGTGGCCATATGGGTTTTCCTTTTCTGTTCGGCCCACAAAATTGCTGCTTTTCTCAAGGAGATTAACTTTCGCCTTTCCAAATTGGTTTTGAAGTCCAACAGCATTTTTTCCGCCTTAAAGGCAACTGATACAAGTCCCCTTCCAAGTGTATCTCTTGGCAGATACAGTCTTTCTTTACAGGCTGGCTTCATGTGAATTTTCAAATCAGCCAACAGCTTTCTGACAAACTTGTCCATTTCTTCGAAACAAGATGGTTCCAGATCGAGTAGACCGATATAATAGTTAATCAGCGATAGAGCATGCTCATTAATTGCTCTAAATAGATTGACTGCATTTAGTTTAGTTTCCGATAGTCTTCCAATACGCTTTTGCATTTCTTCTTTAATATTTTTGAGTACATCCTCTTTAAGAACATTACTGCATCTGTCTTCTAGCACCCCCAGATAGCGATAGCTATCTAGTCCATCCATTAATGTAGCTTCATTCCTCAACAAATAACAATTTGTCGCTGATTTCTCAAAATTCTTCTCCAAACCAGCCAGTTTAAAGTAAATGTTCACATCCTCCATCATGCGTGCCAGTGTCTCTCCTTCTGAGCAAAAAGCTTCAAATCATCGATGAATAGAAATGATTGGTAGAAAAGGTTAAGGACTTGTCTTCACCAGTATTGATTGACATACTCGGATATTTTAAAGATAAAATCCTGCTTAATGGATCCAAGACCAATACAAATAACTGTGGTGACAGTGAGTCACCTTGGAGTATACCACGATCAATATTAACTGTTCCAAGCAGCTCTTTTCCTAATCTTAACGACACTCTCCAGTTAGGAATTATTGACATCATAAATTTCGTTATCCATTTAGGTAGTCCTGAGTTTTCCAAAACTTCAAAAAGAAATTCGTGACTCACTGAGTCAAAAGCTTTCTTTACGTCGATCCATGCACATAATAATTTGTTTCCATAAACTTCATTAACGCGTCTATTTAGAAGCGCTAATTCCTTTGCTCCTTGGCAATGGCGTTTAGATCCCAACTGGAACTCCGTTATCAGATCGTAAGTATCAGCATATACAGCGATTTTTTCGTTCACACATTTTGTGACCAATTTATATAAGCACGGCATGCATGTAATTGGTCTAAGGTCCTTCGGATCAACAGAGTTTGCTTTCTTTGGGATTAAAAATGTAATTCCAGTGTAAAACCATCCTTGTGGTTGACTGACACCATTAATAATATTTCTGATCTCTTGGAAAAGAAATTTGTGAAGAGAGTCCAGCTTTTGATAAAGAAATTGTACACAGCATCACATCCCGGAGCCTTCCAATTAGGAAGGTACTCAATTAAGTTTGATATAAACTCGTCGCTAACGTCAGGTGCATTATCTTCCACTCCAGTTACTCTTTTGTTCACTCCAAGGCCCAAATCAGTTTTATCCCTTTTCTTCCAAACATCACCCCAAAACTTGAGACACTCAGACGAGTCAAAACCAGCAATTTGTTTGTTATCAGAATTGGGATTCAGCTTTCTGTAGAACATCTTCTGTTCAACTCGAAGTTTCTATTATCTATTCCATATTGCCTTCTTGAATCTGAAACTGATAACTTTTTGTTTAGAATTTTGATTTGATCATTTATTGTAGACGATTTCTCTCAAACTCCCCCCTTTTAGACTTCTTATAATTGTAGGAGCAGAGAATGTCTACTGCTTTCTTCTTCCTTTCTTCATCTTTAGTGGTGGACATAAAATGCTTTGATATTAACCGATCATTCTCCATCAAAGATTCAATTTTATTTTGGATTTTTTGTTTCCAATTCGACTTGAATGTCAATTTACTTGATATCTGTTGATATACACATTGTGCTGAGTATATCAAAGACGAAATATCCTCAATACTTGCAGGAATGTTATTCGACGTGTATTCAATTAGGGCTTTATTAATCATTTCAATCACACTTCATGATTTACATGCTGAGATTGAATCTTTCTTGTTTGCTTCCTTTCTTCGATTGGTATTGATTTATTTTGATTAATTTGAATTAATAATTCTTCAAAAATTTTGTTGTACAGTGTCAAATCAGGTAATTTTCTATTCATATTATGTCCAGTTTTGGTGATTTCATTATTTCCGCGGAAAGTAGTAGCAAGTTTTTTCAATTCGAATATCGATTTTTCTTACCAAATTTAGAATTAAAATAGCTGGCCATAAGTGGCCACCCTCCCCTAGGTACTCGCTTGAGACGATCTTTGACATAGTTCAAAAGAGATGACATCCACTCTCCTGGGTTGGACGAATCAATAGACTCACAAATAGCTTTTAAGGATAACAAAGTTGACGAGAGCTGCTGAGTTTCATTGTATTTGACAGGGGCATAAGACACAGCCATGAACAGACAAATCCACATTTTCTTGAGCGTCATTTACTTGGTATTCTGTGGATGCGTCCATGGAAATGACTTTTCCAGACTGAGAAAAACCAACCATCCTTACACCACTAAACAAAAAATATTTGTATTGTACTAATAGAATATAATAAAACTCTAATATTTTTCATTATAGTTGGATGTGCCAAAAAATACAATGCTTGTTATTCTTTTTAAACCACATTAGAACCACAAAATAATAACAGCATAAAAATTTTAAACATTCTGGATTAATTCTTCCAGCTTTTTAAAAGCAGAATCCGAGCTTGAAAGAAAAATATATCCAAATCTAAAAAATAAAAGCTACTGAAAGTCACCTTGATTTTAAAAATTCAGACAAGTTTCTACAAACGTCGTACTTTTCATAGAGTGATATCAAAATCTCGGCAGCTTTTTTGCGAACAGACAAATCTATGTCCACTAAAAAATTCCCCAATTGTTTAATCCCCCATTCAAAGACGTCACTACAAACTTTCTGATTACATAAGACACAAGATAAACAATACAATGAACTCTAAGAAAAATATAGAAAATAAGATTTTAACTTTTTTGATTTCCAGTGACCGAGATGAACAAATTCGACTTTCAAAATCTTCACTTGTAATATATCTAAAAAATTTAGACAGATTCATATACTGTAAAATAAATTTAGTGCTTTGAGGGGAAGAAAAGCAAAATAAATTTCCGATAAAATGTAAAAACAACGAACTAACGTAGTCATTTCTACTTTTTAACAATTTAGTAAATTCCCGTGAAATATCTATGAAATAGTGAAATTAATTATTTTAATAAATGGAGATTGAATAAATGGAATAATGGATAATAACTACACAGCAACTAAAACCTGATATTTTTGAAATATTTTTTAAAATCAAGGCGCAATTCCTTCCCGAAGAAGTTTTGGTTAAGACATTCAATATTGCTACAATATCAGCAAAAACCGGGTCGCAGACTATTCCAATTTGTCCCCACATTATATCGAAAATCTAAACATAAATAATTCTTAATTACATGTCCTTCGTTTAATGCAGCCTCTGTTGAAGCAACGAAAGCGTTGTCAAAATGACAAAGACCACACACCAAAGAGAAAGATATTGCTACGACGTCTTCCGAAAATTTTAAAGCTGAAATAACATTAAAAAGTGATGGAATAATATCGATATCTTGCGAGTAAATACTGGAATGAACATTTGAAAAAATACCGTATAATTGGCTGAATCTCGTTTTGGGGCAAATCTAGTGAAAATGGTACCATAAGAAGTTGTAAGAACCCCAAAATAATGCTTTCGCAAAGTTGGGAATTTCTAAAAAATATTTGATAAATACTAAACCTATCCACTATTATATGAAGCATTTGGACTGATGAAATGAGACTAAATGATTTGACAAATCCTACGGGTTTTTTAAATAAATTATAAGCTAGAAAGCATTTCTAAAATTTATATTACTTATGAAAAAAACCTTTGAAAATATAGTTAAAGTCAGTTCAACGATGTTTGCAAGACCCGATAGCGAAAAAAGGTACCGTAAAGAACCCGGAGCTGCATTATTCGAATTTTCGTCTTCCCAAGCAGCAAAAAAGTAAAAAACATTTGTCCAAATTAATTCAAGTAACTGAATCGATTTTGAATCCAGAAATTCTTCCTTTGTCTATTAATATGTAAATCTGGTCAAATGTACAGCAAAAATCAAAAGAAACAAAGTAACCCCATCACATGAACCACATTCGGAAAAAGGACGGCTGTGAATCTAAAAACCAGGTTTTTAAATATAAAAACCTCATTTACGTTCTTAAGAATGTCTTCAATTATTTCAATTGTGGTTTTATGGTTGTCTTCAATAATCCGCTGACATAAATAATTTGTGTAGAAAAACGAAATGCAAACAACTTTACAATTTAAATCAGTATTTTTGTGAAAAATGTTCAAAACAAATTTATAAAATGGACATTCTCTTAAAAAAGTAAAATAAAAAGAATACCTTCCTTCTCCAGCTTTTGATCTTTTGATAGGAAGAAGTACCAAAATCCGAATCAAAATTTCGGTTTCGCAATTCGTAAAACTTTTTTGAGCTTTTACTGTGATTTTAACAAAAAAATTAAAAAATTCGTAAGAATTGATCAAATTGCTGGAAAATTCTGAGCAAGATTCACAAAATGCACAGATTATCTATTATAATTTTCCATAATTTATGTTTTATCATAAATATTAATTATTCACCTGCAATGAATAGTATCGACAAGCTGGGACTTGTAAATCACGGAAGAGCGTTTGAATTGTAATACTGTTTTCTTCTTTTATGAGAAGCTTTGCAACATTTTCTGATAACTAAAATAATTAAATAAATTTTTATAAACTTTAATCTTTTCTAAAGATTGTCTGTACCAATTAACAGAGCCAAAAAACACAATGGAAAAAATTTCATAAATCAACATCTTTTGGTCTATGTCGGATTCTGTTGTAATATATAAAGAAAATATTTCTTTGCAGTTTTTATCACATATTATAGGGAAACGATAACACGATGACAACTCCTCAAGAGTAAGCTTATCGACAAGAAGAAAAAAGCTTTTAAGACTCTAATGACTCAATTTTAAAACATTATAAACTTTTAAAAAACTTGAAAAGCCTGCTGTTTTTAGACTTGGTGATTGAAAAATAAGTCTTCCGATTTTTAATATTGATTTCCCTAAAGAACAAATAGGCCTGATTTATATCATGCATCATTAAAAATACTTGAAAGTGCATTTATATGTCCTGAGAGAACACAAAGTATTCATAGTAGATACCGAACCATTGAGTAAGACAACGAATGTTTCCAATAAGTGAACCTAAATATAGGAAAAACTGTTTTTAAACATTCTCAGTCTTCAGACGGACCAATCCTTCTGCAAAATCAAAGTAGAGAAATGGTAAATTGAATTTTTCCAAAATAGTTTCAAAAATTTCATCATCACTTTAAAATAAGTTAAATTTGAATATTTTTCAAACATTAAGTGCGTGGAAACGTATGTAACGAAACGGATGATTCCGTTTAAGGTAGAAGATAACAAGTCGTGTTTTGGACAGCTTAGAATCTAATATTATTTAATATATTTATTTAACGACCTGATCAAATATTTGATGAGCACTATTTTTTAAAAAATTTATAAATTCATAATCTTGCATGAAATTTATCATATCTTCCTTTGACCTGAAAAGATGATCTATAATTTCGCCACACTTTGTAATTGTCATATTAGTCTATAAATAATATTAATATACACTACCACTCCAAATTTATGTTTGATGATTACAGGTGTAATTGTTTTATTGAAGACGGCGTCTACAATCCGAGATTTAACATCTTTTTGATTCAATTCCAACAAAATAAAATTAAAAAACAAACTCTCAAATTTGGATTTTTGAAACAAACCCTTGTATCTGATGTTGGGTGAGATTTATTTTTAATTTCTTCTGTCCTTTGAAGCATCAACGAATTGGTAAGAGGCTGTGTAAAGGGTGAAGGTCGATTTAAATCTTCGCTATGTACTAAAATAATTTACTCATAAATTCGAAACCAAAAACTAAATCTGAGATAAAACCATGTTCGAGAAGTTCCGGCCAACCCAATCTTTCATTAGGGTCTTTTACTAGCAAGCGCTGCAAAAAATCCCGAAAAATATCACTCATTCCTTGCGGCCAATTTATAGTCTCGTTTGATATCAGTTGCACCAATTGAAATATGCTGGTTGTATAAAACGGAGGCTGCCCACAAAAAAGCTCATACAGAATACACCCAAGAGCCCTTTAATTAAAAAAACATAAAAAACCATAAATCAGCTTTATGGTCGTAAGGCTTCTCCTCAACCAATTCAGGAGACATATAAAGCGGAGTTCCCTTAATGATAAATATCATATAAATACTTTAATGGAAGTTAAAACAAAATTTTTAACTCTCATAGATTTTGCAAAACCAAAGTCACAAAGCTTTGTGGTCCCTTTGTCGGATAAGAGAATATTTTGAGGTTTCATGTCTCGATGTAAGATAGAATTGGCATGCAGATGAAACAACGCCGAAACCATTTGAGCAGCTATTGGTCTGACCTGTGGTAGAATTGTGAATGTTATGAAACAAACTAAAGATTCGGGAAGACTTCCGTCGTCTTCGAGAACTTGGAATAGCTCACCAAATGCATATTCTGTCACCGCAACAATCTAATTTATTATAAAAGTAAAAGACCTCAGAATCAGTTTCAAAATTATCAAGTATTTGTATGACGTTTGGGTGCTGTAATTTTTGCATTATCTCGATTTCTCTTTTAATGTTCTGTAGTTCTTTGTTGGAACGGTTGAGTTTTGGAATGAATTTTATAGCGACAATCTTAAAAAATGAATTTAAGATTTAAAACTTTTCCAGAATGTTTTTTTAAACCTTTGTAAACTTTGCCAAATGATCCTTCGCCAATCAATTGTGAAGTGTGATAATTTTCCATTCAAACTGTGTTTTTAAAACGACTTTAAAATTGATTTAATAACAATTAAAATAAAATTCCATAGAAACAAACAATCTAATTAGAAAATTAATAATTTAGATAGAATGTGATTTTATTTAAATTTTTTTTCTATGTTCTGCATGTGGACTCGAACCGCTAAAGCAGCGGTTCTCAACCTTTTTTAGACTGGGGACCACTTTTGCACTATAAAATTTTGTGGGGACCACCTTAAATAAAATAAACATTTTTTGGTATTAGCGCACAATTTTTGGCCTCGTCAGGGCCAGGTTTAAACATGTTCAAATATTTATTATAAAAATAACATGAACATTATGAAAATAACAGAAAATTTAATAGTAATTTAGTGAGATTTCTGATCTTGTTTGTTCAGAATAATTTTACTTATACCAGGCTCTATGTTCGACAAAGCTACTCGCATATCATCTTGTACCCGTAGTTTATTTCTATATTTTGTTTTTAGAAAAGTCAGACACGACATCGCCATTTCACAGTGATAAGTAGTGGGGAATGCAAGTATTGATTCCAATGCAGTTTTACTCAAAATGGGGAATTCTTTCGCCATCTGACACCTAACAATAAAAAGTAATTATTAATGAGAATACCAAAAATCTAATAATGAAGTACATTTGAAAATAATCTGAGCAGACTGATTACATTGAAGTTCAATCAAGCTCTGCTGAAAATTGAGTTCCTGATATCAGTACATATAGATCCAACTTTATCCCATTGGATTTTATTCGTCTTCATAAAATTGTCAAAAATATTAAAGATGTCCTCTCCACGAGTGTGTCCATCCATCTCCAAACAAAATAAAAACTCATCAATAATATTCTCATCATCAACAAAGCGAACATAGGACACAAGCTGACAGACGTTAGAAATGTCAGTTGACTCGTCCAATTGAATACTTATTCTGCATTTACTTTTATTGATTCTTTCAATTAATTGCTTCAGGATATCAGATGACAATTCTGAAATTCTACGGGAAATTGAATCGTTGGATAATGGTATGTCCTTAAGTTTGGTAACTGCATCCGGACCAAACAAAATTCGAGCCATTTCAAGAGCCGCTGGTTTGATTAACTTTTCACCAGAATTATGTGCAGCTTTGTTTTTTGCGATAATCATTGAGACCTATTTGTTTTAGATATAAATTAAAATTACAGCATATGATGCTTCTAATCTCGGTTTATTTTGAGATTTATTAAACCACTCAAGCTTTGGCTGTGAATCAAACTTCGTTCTTTTGACTTTAAAATATTCATGTGAGGAAGAATTTTCTGGGTGTACAGACTCTTTGTGGCGCCTAAGTTGAGAAGGTTTCAGTGAATTGTTTCCCAAAATTTGATGGCAAATCATGCATTTTGCCTTTATTTCATTATTTGGGGCAATGAATTTAGTGAATCCAAATTGTACGTAAGAATCCGACCAAAGACGACGATTCTTGTTAACCATAACTAGAATGATAAACCACGCTAATCAAATCAGATTAATTTCAATGTTTTTGATTTATACTTAATTGTACAATTAGTTTTAAATTTAATATATTGTTATTTTTCGAAAATTCCTGGGGACCACTAAAAATTTTCTAGGGACCACGATTGAGAACCGCTTGATTAATTTCAATGTTTTTGATTTATACTTAATTGTACAATTAGTTTTAACTTTAATATATTTTTATTTTTTGAAAATTCCTGGGGACCACTAAAAATTTTCTGGGGACCACGGTTGAGAACCGCTGCGCTAAAAAATGGTTTTTATTAAATTCCCTTGAACGTCCTTTGTTTGGCGTTCTAGTCGAAGTAATAGATACCTGATCCTGCCAGTGGTCATATGCTTATCTTACAGATTAAGCCATGCAAGTGAGAGTTCATGCTTTCCAATAAGCTGCTCATCAAATCGGACATAACTTACTTGATAATTTCACACGACGGTGGATAACTGTTGTAAAGCTAGAGCTAATGCATACGTACGGCTTCTTGCAGCGCAATTATTAGAATTAGTTGACTCTAGATAAACTTGCTGATCACAAGCAGTAGATGTGCGCTTGTCAATTTTCGACGGTGAGATAGTGGCCTACCGTGGTTACAACGGGTAACAGGAAATCAGGGTTCGATTCCGGAAAGGGAGTATGAGAAATGACTGCCAGATTTATGGATTGTAACAGGTGCATAAATTATCCACTTTTGTCATAAGATCATACATAACGGATCCGGGCATTTACTAAGAGATCGTAATGAAATAACTGTAAAAGCTTTAATAGATGTTATTGGAGGGCAAGTCTGGTGCCAGCTGCCGCGGAAATTCCAGCATACTAAAGTCACTGCAGTTGGAAAGCTCGTAGTTAATATCGGTGTGCTAGTGCGTAATCGCGTGCTAGTAGGCTTTTGCTATAGTTGGACTATGCCTTGTAGCAGCTTGTTGATGAGTACAGAGAATTAGCTTTTGGATGATTAACATGCATAAGGGTTCTGTCCGACCCGTCTTAAAACACAGACTAAGGAGATTACCGTACTAGCAAGTATAGTAGAGTTATTCCATGCGGCTTAATAAAAGTAACTGGATTTAAAAGCGTTAAACCTACGATATACGCCACTAGTTGTAACTACGGTTTACTAGGAAGTGTTAGCTAATGCGTTAAGACCTAAAAGATGGCGAACCATACCTAATTAAGACGAAACCAGTGGAAACAATGATCAATCGCAGTTATGATGTGCAAATTGATTGTCAATACGGGGTATAGGGGCGAAATAATAATAGAGCCATCTAGTAGCTGGTTCTCT
This sequence comes from Octopus sinensis, assembly GCF_006345805.1. Taxonomy (NCBI): domain Eukaryota; kingdom Metazoa; phylum Mollusca; class Cephalopoda; order Octopoda; family Octopodidae; genus Octopus; species Octopus sinensis. The sequence goes on from NW_021832127.1 coordinate 153,587, forward strand.
CAGAAATTTCTCTCAGGATAGCTGGTGTTAGTAAAAAAGTCTAGTTGCTATATTGTTTATCTAACGTTATTATAGGGAAATTAATCTAGCACTATTTGGATAATCCAGTCCAAACCAAGTGCAAAGAAGTGAAAGTCGAAAATAAACCAAGTTCAAACCAAATTTGCAAAAAAATCTCTGAATAGTAGTATAGAAAAAAATGATGCGACAGTTAATACGGGCTATATCTAGATTGTTTAACATTTGTTGTTCATTTTAACTAAAATGCAGAAAATATTTTGTTAATTTTTTTGGCGGAAAGATTTTAAGGTCTTTATCATCGAGGATATCCTTGATATGTTTTATTTTTAGGTTCATGGTTCTTGGAGGACCTCATCATTTTGGACTTGTTCCCCATTATTGGCTAATTATAAGGAGAAAGGATTTTCACAATTTATCTGTATTTTGTAAAATTTAAGTTGGTGCGCGCACACACACCATACTATTTTATTCTGACGAGTTCTTTTAATAATTAAGTTTTCTTTTCAAATGAAAGATAACTTAAGCTACCCAAGTTAAACGTTGCGAAAACACACTACATCCTCGTGAAAAACGTCCGCCAAAAGTATCTAGGACTAATACCTTATGTTACGATATTACCCTATATATTCGAGGCAGACTGTCTCCACAGCAACAATTCTGTCAGTATGCACTAGAACTTTGGGGATCTGATCAATGCGACGTCGAAACTTCCTGCAGGTTTCTTTTGGAGTTGCTTTCTTTTGGAAATTTGGGGTATTTTGGATGGAGCATTTTTGATTGGCGTAGCTAAGCACGTTCCTTTTCATTTTGAGCTGTATGACAGAGTGATTTTTCAATAACACTTATTCTTTATTTCAAGTAGAGTTCTGTCCTAGGGATCCTAGCATCTTTTAAGCTTTGACATAAATATTATTTTTTAAAGACAATGTATTTTCATAGACCCCGGAACTATTTAGGATTTTCTGTTTTGAGTAGATTGTTTCAGAGTAATTCTCCACGAAGCTGCTCAACAGGCTTTTAACGTACTCATCTGTTCTTTCTATTGCATCTTCATTCTTCTAGACCAGCGGTTCTCAACCGCGGCCCGCCACAATTTTGGTGCGGCCCGATTAAAATTATAAAAATAAATTAAATATTTTTTGTTTTTATATTAAATGTTTAAATAATATTGTTTGTGATGTCTGATAAACGTGTTAAACGAAGTAGAAAAATTATTCATGAAAATCGTGCATTTAACCCCGAATGGGAGGGAAAATTTTTCGTTTTTGAAGAAAATGGTAACGCACATTGCCTAATTTGTCATTCTGTCATACGATGTCTTAAGACATATAATGTCGAGAGGCATTATTCGAAACATTCTACGCACCTTTCAATTTTGAATACTTCTCTGCAGGGTAAGGGCAAACTATGTCATGAATTGTACGGAATGGTTTCTGCATTTATCGAAAAACTACACCTTTGGATATACAAATTGAAAGTAGAGTTACCATTCATTTCCCAATACTTTCAAATCACAGGGAAGATGGATCCTATGAAAAATATATCTGCGTTATTAGTGACTTAATCGATGAATTCGAAACACGTTTTAATGATTTTAAAGAAGCTCTACCTATTATGAAAATATTTTCGTCACCTATGGAAACAGATGCTGCAACCGCTCCATACATATATCAACTGGAACTAATTGAAATGCAGGCAGATTTACAACTTACCGCGCTATTTAAGTCAAGTGAACTATTGGATTTTTGGGGTCGAATTCCACAGTGGAAATATCCGAACTTGGTCGATAATGCTCAAAAAAATGCATCAGTCTTCGGATCAACGTATACATGTGAAGCTCTTTTCAGCAAACTTACGCAAATAAAAACAAAGTATCGAAATTGATTGACTGATGGAGACCTAAATCAACTTTTACGCACATCGTGTTCGACTTTTACTCCCTGTTTCGACAAAATAATAGACGCCAAACAGAATCAAGTCTCGCATTGATTTTTATTACTTAATAAAGCCTTCTTTTCACTAATAACATAAAATATTTTTTGTGCGGCCCGCAAAGATATTCTTAATTATCGATTTGGCCCATGAGCTAAAAAGGTTGAGAACCCCTGTTCTAGACTGTCAAACAGGAGTTCCCAAGTTCAGAAGAAATGAATAGTTTATAGAAGGCCCAGTCCGTTTTTGCAATTCTATAGTGCAAAAAGATATCGTTATCATGATCATTCCCGATGTCTTCGATTTTCCTCAGGGATTCACATAAGAGCTTCAATGAAAGTGAAGTTAGGAACAGTCCTAAGAAATCATCTCTATAGCATGAAAAATGATTTGGCTATTCCAATGTCCAAACATCAAAACCAACTTGATCGGATATAGCCCGCAGGATTTTTCCATCTCGGTTTTCTTTTCGACAGCCAAAAGATAGGCATTTAGAATTTAGATCTCCAGCAATTCGTGCAAACTTGCCGCGTTTGAAGAAATCAGCAATCGAGTTTTTGTTTTCAGCTAATTTCTTAGAGTACATTCGCTCAATCAGAATCCACTCTTGTCCACATAATAGCTTGAAAGGCACAAATTCACAAGTGATTTCGTTTTCTATTCTCAAGTTTTTTAATCTTCAACCTATTGATATAGAAGATGGCCGTGCTCTTGCCAGCAACTGCACCATCCCTCCACGGGACACCATGTGGATTGGCTTCTGTAGTTTTATCATTTTTCACTGATGAGCAGCCTCGATATGTAGTCCAGTGTTCTGATGATCCACAATTGATGCAGAGTTAGTAAATTATTATTAATTGCACACTCGCCACAACAAGAAGGAAAGTTACAAACTTCTCGTCGTTTGTGCCACACCCCGTAGGATCTTGTCTGTTAGACACCTCCACGCTCTTCTTGAGATCTGTTTTGACATTTTTTTTCTTTGGGAAAGATTCCAACCTCTTGAAGGAAGGCAACTGACTCCATATCAGTACGGGGAAATTCATAGTCCTTCAGTTTTGCAAATTTTCGCATGACAACTGTATCATTCATCTCCACAAGCCGGTAAAAAATTCAAATTTTTTTTTAAAAAATTTGAATAAAATTTACAAATTCGGCATAGTTTAATTTTTTAAATTTTCGATCTAATATTCATAAAAATTTTCATTAATTCATTTAGAGGCTATTTTCGTGCAGGATGAAGCAACAGTACCATCATTTCTTCTAGTGGGTGTTCTGGTGTGAGAAGCCGGTTCGTTGAGGATGCACAGACTGTGGAGGTCCTCAATAAAAATCTCGTCCCTCTTGTCTCGAACCTGACTCTTCGACATAACGGGTGCTTTACGTTGAAGTCTCCACAGATAATCACATCTTTTAATGTGGAAAGTGGGAAGAATCTGTGAGTACAAGTGGGACATGAGGAGGATATAAGTTGACTAATGTTATCGAACGTCTCGGGAAACGAATTTTTATTGTCAAAGGTTCAAAGTTTTCGCAATCCTGGAGCAAAGTGTATACATTGTCAGTAACACCCGAATGATAGTCAGGATGCCTTTACCAACTTTCTCATGTCTGTCTCGACGAACAACTGAATATTCAGGAAATATACTTTTCGCATAGTTCTTCCATCATGGAATTCATTTCTGTTATCAGTATCCAGGATGATAGGTAGTCCGACAAGATTAATAATCCATTGTAAATTAGAAGCAACCTCAACGGCAGATTTCGTTTTAATAACCTCAACCGTGGCATATTTTAAAAAAGAGTCTATCACATGTAATACCTAGCTGCTTATTAATATTATGAGTCATTCAATGTCGTGAATCGACAAGTCTGGGAAATATCGGTCACATAGTCTGCTCGCAATAATGGGTTTGATCTCTGGTTTGGTGTTCATTAATCGTTTTAGCTAATTTTAAATAAAGAAACGTACTTGACAAAAAGTGCATCTACTGAGAAACAATACTTTTCGATAAACCTCTATGCATTTAATTTTTATCTCATGGTCCTCCACATAAAAGAAAAGTTTGAGAACATTATCAACGAGAATATAAGGAATTTCCTCCATAAAGACAATTAATCTAGCTATTCTGTTAAGCCGCATTCGTTGAGACTTGTTATTGAAGACACTCAAATCCTCCACTTTGGACTTGAATTCTCTGATAATTTTCAATTCTTCCCAAGAAAGTGTCACCTGACGCATCAAATCACTCTGTTTTAAATTTTTATATTTTACTTATTTTTTATAATATTTGATAAATGTTGTGGTATAATTTTTTTTCAATTTATCTGTTATTTTTCATATCTTTTTTGTTACTATTTCTTTCGTCGGTATTTCTGTTATCTTTCTTAATACTTCTTTCCTATTTTTACATGTCATCCCTTTTCCACGATCCATTACCATGTGGTAAATGCAGTAAAATTAACTGCCGCAAAAACGGCATTTACTGCGCCAAATGCCATGCTTACTTCCATATTGGATGTCTCAAGATTTCGAAGAAATCTGCTTCCAGCATCCCAATATGGCACTGTAACTCTTGCCTGGCAGCTGCCTCATTCCACGACACACCCACATTGTTTGAGAGTTCCCATGATCAATCTCCCAATATACTAACTTCATCGAACGCAATACTATCCTATCTATCAAGATATCGTCATTCGAGAAGCATCCCTATCCGTTTACCGAAACCAGCTCGTCCAGCAGCTGCGGAGGCCTTGTCTCATCTGATATCCAGAGCTATGTCCTCAAACAGGGACGAGGATTGGGCAAAAGCGTTCTGCTTCCCCTTTTTCGGACTTGGCCTGACCCGTGGAGATAAATTTCCCGGGAATTTTACTTCCAAACTTAAAAGATCTATTTCTTCTTACCTCCCCTTTTCCATCGACACATTAATATCTCAGGAAAGCCACTCACTGTCAAAACCAAGACTAAACCACAACGAAAACCTACGGAAGAGAGTACGTTCCAAGTTAATGTCGGGAGACTTCTCGGCCGCCTTGAGAATAATTTCCTCAGACGATAAAGTTGCGAGGGTTGACGAACAAACAATACAGTCCCTCCTAGCAAAACATCCCACTCCATCTTCTCTTACAACAGTACCAACACCAAGCCCGGATCATGATTTTGTGCATGTCGATAAAGACGAAGTGTTGAGAGCCCTGAAGTCTTTTCGCCCTAGTAGCAGCGGTGGAATCGATGGCCTCCGTCTAAGTCATATCATGGATCTGGTCTCCTCTTCAGCTTCCGCAGCCGGAGAACGTCTTTTGACGGATATTTGTGGTCTAATGAACGCATTCCTCGAAGGGTCTCTGTCTGATTTCCCACGCTCCTTTTTCTCTCGGGTAACCTGACCGCGCTGAATAAAAAGGACGGTGGAATCCGTCCCATATCCGTCGGTAATGTTTTCAGGAGACTGGCGGCTAAGATCGCTTGCGCCAGGTCTTCACATCTGTTTCCGAAAATTTTCCATAACATACAGATGGGTGTCGGTGTTAAAGGTGGCTGCGAAGCCACTGTCCACGCCGTGAGGGATTTTACAGAGTTTTCACACTCTGCTTATAACGACTGTATTCTTGCTAAATTGGACATGAAAAATGCCTTTAATTGCATCGACCGCTCATGCTTCCTTAAAGAATGCAGCAAACATAACATTCCATTACTCCCGATGGCCAGCATGTGCTACGGTTCCACACCTGAACTAATGATAGACGGACACACGATCTTATCCTCCTCTGGGGTGCAACAAGGTGACCCCCTTGGTCCATTACTCTTCTCCATGGGCGTTAACCCAACAGCACACGCCGTAAAATCACCGCTCAACGTTTGGTATCTGGATGACATTACCATTGGTGGTCCTGCTCACCAAGTCATCTTGGATATCAAATCATTCGCTGTAAGTCTGAACAAAATTGGATTACAGTTGAACCCTTCAAAATGTGAGATCATAAACCTCAACGCCAACGAGGAAGATTTCGCGACTATAGTGGAAAAATATCACTCAGTCTTACCGGGTGGCATTATAACCAGGAAAGGGTCGCTTGAAGTCTTAGGATCTCCCATTTTCCCGGAAGGAATCGAGAAAATACTGTCCGGAAAATTATCCACTTTTGAGTTTATGTCAAGCAGGCTATCCATCCTGGACGCTCACGAAGGGTTTTTCTTGTTGAAAAACTTCATATCACTTCCCAAGCTACAACACGTTCTCCGCTCTGCCCCCTGCTTTATAAACCCTGAACTTCTCAAAGAACTGGAAACAGGGCTGAAACACAGTGCCGAAAATCTCTGCAACATTCGTTTTGACGAAGCCTCGTGGACCCAAGCCACGCTTCCAATACGATTCGGAGGCATTGGTCTCCGCTCCCCAGCAGATATTGCATTACCCGCTTTCCTCTCTTCTCGATTGTCGTGTGACTCACTGGTGGTTGCTGTTCTCCCCCTTTCCACTGAACGTAACGCATCCTCCTGGTATCAGATGGCAATCGAAATTTGGTCGAACAAAGGCCTCAAGACACCTGCTAACTCATTCTCACATAGATGTTGGGACGACCTGTATTCTATGTCAATTTACCACCACTTGGAAGAGGTCTCTGATCAATCTCGACTTGCATGCCTTAGAAGCGCTTCACAAAAACAATCCGTAGCGTGGCTCAATCCATGTCCTATCCCTTCAGTCGGAAACAAACTGGACGACGAGACATTGCGAATTGCAATCTCCTTACGCCTTTGCATGAAGATCTGTCGCCAGCACCGCTGTAGTTGCGGGGCTTCCGTTGACGAATTCGGACGGCACGCTCTCTCATGCAGACGCAGTGCAGGCCGGTTTCCAAGACATCATGCAATGAACCTAATTGTCAAGAACGCTTTGGATGCAGCTGGTTTCCCGGCACAGCTGGAGCCTCCTGGTCTCATCCGCACAGACGGAAAAAGGCCGGATGGGATAACAATTTTCCCGTACACCAACGGGAAGTGTCTTGTTTGGGACTGCGCCTGCACCGACACCTTCTCAGAGACAAATCTGATCGCCTCAGCCTCCTCTCCAGGATATGCTTCACAGAACTACGAAAAAATTAAAAAATTAAAATATTCAGAGCTCAAAGACAGGTTCATAGTGCAACCGATTATTGTGGAGTCATCTGGAGTCTTCGGTCCGGAATCAATCTCTTTCATTAGGAAACTTGGATCCCTGATCTCGGTTCAGACGAAAGATAGAAGGGAGACCGAATGGCTGTTTCAACGCCTTTCAACAAACCGCTGACTCCCGAGGAAAGTCTATTCTCGAGCAATTGGACAACCTTGTAATCCTGAACAACCCCTTACTGCACACAAGAACTCCATACAACACCAAGGACAAGCCTACCTCCCCCGATCTGACCCTCTGTTCTTCCAACCTCGCACCTCTGGTCAAATGGGGCGTTACCTACGATCTACGGAGAGATCACAATCCGTTAATTATAAAAGTCCAAGTCAAATCGCCCATTAGAAAGGAGTCCCGCAACCTGAAATACGACTACAAGCACGCAGATTGGGTCAATTTTGCCTATTCCATTTACAAAGCACTGGTTAACTTTGATGTACATGATTTCGACTCGATCAACAACGCCCTCAAGCACTTCTACCGAACAATTTTGATTGGAAGAAAATCATTCTTACTCGCGGGCCGGATTGACCCCAACACAATGAACGCGGGCCGGAGCACGTGCATAGGATTATAATTTTACTAGAAATTCATAAGTGTGTTTTTTACAATAAAAACTAATTTAAATAAAAATAAAGTAAACAAAAATTTTAATGAGAGCTATGGAACTGTGATCTTTTTTTGATAAGTTCATCAATATTTGGTTTTAAATTGCTGCATCCTATCATGAGAATTGATTTTAAGTGTCCGTCAGTCAATCTTGCACGATGGGCAGACTTAACATATTTCATCCTCGAAAACGTTTGCTCACATTGGTAAGTTGTGCCAAATATAGAAATCATCTTTATCGCAAAATTCTTTAGTCTCGGAAACTCATCATCCTTGAGATATTCGTAGAACTCAGCGAGTTTGGTCCGTCTGTGACAATCTTTGAGCTGTTCATTTGATTGTAAGTCAATAACTTCTAATTGTAATTCATGTTGAACATTTTCAACATTACAAGAAAATGGATTTTCGAACAAAATTATATCGCTTTCAATTTTGTCAAGTTCAGAAAACTTATGTAAAAAATGATGTTTTAATTCTTTGATAATTCCAATTTGGAAAGTAATGTCGATCTCATTACAGTTTGCCTCACAAAAACTTTTAAAACAAGAAAAGTGTGAAAACTGACGTCCTTCATAACAGAGAGATGTTCGTGGCATATTAAACAACTAGCTCGGCAGCTCGCTTCGCTCACCGCGACCTAGCTCCTGCGGAGGGCCTGTTTCATCAAACAACTATAAGTTTATGTAGATGTATAAAACTACCTGGTTTAATGTAACCCTATTCTATCGCCTGTTGATAAACGATGTTTGTCGTCCGTCCTTCCTTGGCATATATGAATAAATTTTCTCTTCTGCCTACCCTCGAGCATCCACATACAGCTGTCCATGTGAAAAGCACTCACTCTCTAAAAATAACCCAACTACCTTAATGACTGTCCCTGGGCCTTGTTTATTGTCATTGCAAACTTTTTTTTCATTTTTTGTGGTTTATTTTTTTTTATATTTAATTTTTTCATTTTTCCTTTGTAATTCCTTTTTTTTCTTTTTTATTTTTTACTGGCGGAAATGGGGCAGGGGGAGATACGGCAGGCGGAAATGCGGCAGGCAAGAAAGCGACACACAAAAAAAATTTAATTAATTACCTTATTAAGCTGACCGTTTTTTCTTCAGCTTCGTTTTTCCTCCTTCGGTTATCTATTTAAAAAATTATTTTTGAATAATAAAAAGTTTAGGAAAGAGGCATACCGAAAATAAATTCTATCTTTACGAAAAACTCAAGTAAATAGTTAATATTTTTACGCAAATTCTTCTGATTGCGCTGTCATTGGTGGTAAATTGTGTTAATGGTTGTGCTAATGTGGTTTCAACTATCAAAGTGTTTTTCAAAATCTGTTAATTGCACACTCTATTCAAGGTCGTGCGTCAATTGGTGGTAAATTGTGTTAATGATTGTGCTAATGTGGTTTCAACTATCAAAGTGGTTTTTCAAAATCTGTTAATTGCACACTCTATTCAAAGTCGTGCAATCTGTGATTGCACATTCTGTCAAAGTCAAATATGATAATAGCTTTAATTTTGATTCATGGTCGATAATGATATATGCATTTAATTTTAAAGAGAAAAACATAGGATGAATTCAATTTCTTTATCGCGAATAATTGGGAGTTCATCATTGTTAATATTCTCGCTGTCGTTTTCATCAAGGATATTCTTAATACGTGAGATTTTTGCCTTGAAGGTTTTAATGGACCTCATCATGAATGTCGAGGACATTCGCGGTTCATTTTAATCAAAATGCAGAAAATAATTTTTTGATTTTTTGGGGGGAAGGTTTTAAGGACTTCATCATGTAAGTCGAGGACATTGTAGTTGTTCATTTTAACCAAAATGCAGAAAATTTTTTTTTAATTTTTTGGGGGGGAAGGTTTTAAGGACTTCATCATGTAAGTCGAGGACATTGTAGTGTTCATTTTAACCAAAATGCAGAAAATTTTTTTTTAATTTTTTGGGGGGGAAGGTTTTAAGGACTTCATCATGTAAGTCGAGGACATTGTAGTTGTTCATTTTAACCAAAATGCAGAAAATTTTTTTTTAATTTTTTGGGGGGGAAGGTTTTAAGGACTTCATCATGTAAGTCGAGGACATTGTAGTTGTTCATTTTAACCAAAATGCAGAAAATTTTTTTTTAATTTTTTGGGGGGGAAGTTTTAAGGACCTCATCATGTAAGTCGAGGACATCGTAGTTGTTCATTTTAACCAAAATGCAGAAAATTTTTTTTTAATTTTTTTTGGGGGGGAAGGTTTTAAGGACCTCATCATGTAAGTCGAGGACATCGTATTGCCAATTTGAAGTTGGGTGCACACACAGACAGACAGACAGACACACAGACAGACAGACACACAGACAGACAGACAGACAGACACACACCATACCATTTTATTATTAAGATAAGCTTTCTGCTTTAATTCATCTTTCGCAAAAAAATACTTCAATTCCCATAATTTATTGAATACACGGCATTCGCGGTCAACCTTTCTTTTCATATTAGACATAGCAACAAAGAAAAATTTAACGTTAATGCTGATAAGTTTTTTTTCGAATTAAATCTTGCAAAATAGTTTAATTTTTTAATTAAAGTTTTTATTTAAGTTAATTATTAAGGTATTAATTGAATATCTCGAAATAGTGCGCGGGCCGGATAAAATGTTGTCGCGGGCCGGATCCGGCCCGCGGGCCGTAGTTTGGTGACGTCTGTTCTAGATCATAATTATGAAATTCTTGATTAATCACTGTATACATATTCGTTTGTATTTCATCATACAAAGGATACTTTCTGTTTGAAACATTTCCATCATAATCATGTCTAATAATCACTTTATCTCCCACGTTTATATTTTCCTCATCATATTGCCATTTTCTTTTTTTCTTCATTTTCTCGCCTGCTTTTTGAAGATTTTCCAGAATCTTCATATTCTGCTGGTCATCTTCCGAGCATTCATTTTTTTCGTAATTTATTTCTTCTTCTGGGTCAGTTCCATCGAATGCCATTAATGCATTTATTTCATTTTCGTCTGGTCTTTTTTTAATTCCCATAAAACTTCGAAAAGGAATATTCTTGGTCGTGTCATGTTTTGTTCGATTGTAATCATATACGATCCTCTTTATAATGTTGAAGTAAACTCCAAAACTTCCAGCTGAAGCACTTGTTGAGGATATCCACCGTTTAATTGATTGGTTGAACCTTTTTATTATAGCTTTAAAATAAACCTTTCAACTTGTCCTTGTACCCAAGATGCTCTAGGTCTTCCACAGATATGCTTTATTTTAAAAAATTCACACAGCTTATCCATTTCAGAATTGCGAAACTCTCTTCCGTTATCAGTTTGGAGAATGACTGGTTCTCCAATAACGTAAAAAATATTCTCAAGTAGAGATGAAATTTCCAATGCACTTTTATTCTTTGCTAATTCTACAACAGCATACTTTAAAGAAAAGAAAATGAGAGAACAAGTATCCGAACTAATTAAGAAGATCATTGTCTCCAGAAAACCCTTTCCATTGAAGATCCAACAGGGAATGTGCACAAGTCTGAGTCGTCGCCGTTATGTTCGGAAAGGGGAGTAGAACCGACTCCGTTACAACAGACATATGCATACATCTGAAGGAAATCCTTGGATTAGGTGATTCTGGTGGCCAACGCAACACACCAATAGAAACCAACGAGCGCAACCGCGTGTAATTAAGAAGATCATTGTCTCCAGAAAACCCTTTCCATTGAAGATCCAACAGGGAATGTGCACAAGTCTGAGTCGTCGCCGTTATGTTCGGAAAGGGGAGTAGAACCGACGGTAAACAGTATACTTAGTAAACGAATCAATGACCACTAGAACCTTCATATAAATAATTATTTAAGTTTACCCACGAGTTTGATCGATTTATTTCTGAATATCTTCTGAGATCTATAAGATCTGCGATATAACGGTCTCTAGGACCTCTGGAAGCGGGAATTGAGGGTGGAAGATTAGTCTGCTCGGGTAGGTTAGGCACGAGACATTTTGGGCACTTCCAGCATTGGATCATAGCGGAACTGGCCCTAGAAAGACCGGCGCAGGATAAGTGAAAATACAGAGAACAAGAAGAGCACGTGCGGCCCTCTTACGAGAATTGGATGTTTGGCAAGAAAAACAAGATGACATGAGAAAAGAAACAATGAATGAATTATTGATGAGATAAAGAAAAAAAGAAGCAACAATAGATTATTGAATAACAAATGAACAGAAAAAGTGCACCACAACAACAACGTATGTTTCGAATATGGGTAAATCCTCCCGTAAATCGGTCAGTCCGTGCTGTTTGTTTAATCGCATTGTGAGCTAATCCAATAGCCTCACTCTGGGTTGTAAGTATTTCGGAGTAATTGGAATTCATTATAAAAGAAAATACTGGATGTTTATCCAATTTAATACCATGCTTTCTCCGGACCCAATTTTTGCAACTTATCTTGTATAGGTTACAATAGTGTAGAAATCTATTTCAAACGTATAGATTCCTCCATTGTAAACAAGTACAAGAAAACAAATACAGTAAAGTCTCTCGAATCCGCCAATTTCGGGGATCGGCAAAATCTGGCGGATTCGAGAATTTGGCGGATTCGAGAGACTTATCGATTTTTTAATCCATTAATAATTTAAATTATTAAGCCAAAATAATAAATTAAAAACAAAAAAATCAGTAAGTTTCGACTTGTTTCTTCTTAGAGTTTGGATCATTGAAGATCCAATGTTTTCAATATACTCAAGATTTTCTACATTAAAGAATTCTTCTTGATTATAGAACTCTTTTAATTTGTTTAAAGCGATAAAAGCCTCGTTAATGGTAACAACTTTCTGACTTTGTTCACACGGTTCTTCGCTAATTTCTTGTTCTATTTTTTCTGAATTATTTAATTCAAGTTCTTCACTTTCATTATATTCAATCTCAATATAAAGACTTTCTTCTAACGGATCAATAATATTCATTTTTCCAGAATATTATCATAATGTTCAATTAAGGGATTTTCATAATTAATATTTTCATTGTTTTGAGTACATTTTGCATGAATGGAACAATTTAAAATTAAGGAACTTTCTATTTTATTCCAAGCATAATATGTAAATAATATTGAATCTTTTATGCTTAGTTTCCCGCAAACAATATTTAAAGTTTGTTTGCGGGAAATGTCAGATCTTAGGTTATGAAACATAATGTTAGATCCTCTTTTACTTTTCAGATCATCAATAGATCGGCGAGAAACAGGCAAGTTGTATTTTTTTGAAAAAATCTCAGAAATTTTTAGTGAAGATAATTCATTATTTGTTTGAATAAAATTCAAAATCTCAATTTTTTGATTGTTTTTTAGTCTTGTACAGTTACGTTTCATTAATACAACAACAAAGACAGATGTAACGTGTTAATAAATTGATTATATATCAGTAAATTTAATTAAAAATTTATTTAAAATTAGGACACATGGCGGATTCATTATAAAAAATATGGCGGATTCGAGAATTTGGCGGATTCGAGAATTTTTCTAGGAAAAATGGCGGATAAGAGAATTTATTAATTATAATTGGCGGATTCGAGGGTATGGCGGATTCGAGAGTCGGCGGATTCGAGAGACTTTACTGTATATCGATAATTGTTCTGGGAGTAGAAAATTTGATAATATTTCATTTATTAAATTATTCAACATAATTGGGTTCACATTACAAGATAGTCTAGAAAACAAATAAATTCAAAAGTATGAAAAATAACGAGAAATTTCTTGTTCCAAAAAATAAAAAACATTCATGTTCGCCGAAAAACCAATGATTGCGTTATTGGTAATCTGGGAAATTTTGGTGTTATTATCTGTATCTGATATTTTAATACTAAAAATTCATTACCGGTTTCGTCGGGAGCATTCGCAGAAAAAGTCACTCGTGTATCTGCCGCGAAAACAACTCCCCCCAAATATGGAATTGTTACTACTGTTGTAAAACTTATAGTATTCTAAAACAAAATTATAAAATTCTAAGCCACTATTTGAAACATTTTTATCAACTGACATGTGGAATGTTCATATTTTAATACTAAAAATTTATTACCGCTTTCGTCGGAGCATTTGCAGAAAAAGTCACTCGTGTATCTGACGCGAAAACAACTCCCCCCAAATATGGAATTGTTACTACTGTTGTAAAACTTATAGTATTCTAAAACAAAACTATAAAATTCTAAGCCACTATTTGAAACATTTTTATCAACTGACACGTGGAATGTTCATAAATATCACTTTAATCACGATCAAAGGTTGTGGATAAAACTTCAAAGATTATAGAGTCTCAAATTTCAGTATGGTTATGAATCATATTTTCAAAAAAAGTTTGAAAATGGACATTCCTTAATTTGAACAGCGGAATATTTGCTTTGGTCATCACTTCGACCAAACTAATTGCGAAAGATTCTTTGGAAACCACATCTTTAGAAATCAACTTCATTTTCCTGATTCTAATCTCTTTTTTTGTTTCAATGAGTGCTTTATTATTAATTTAATTATATGACTTTAATTAAATTTTGGTTTCGTAAATAAATTGATGATTTATGACTTTATGAAAAAAATACGACCTTATAAAAATATGACATTAATGACCTATAAAACTATATATCGAAAGTAAATAAAAATATAATAATAATTTAAAATGATGGAAATAATAAACTAACAATTCTTTTTTGATATGACTTTAATGACTTTTGTTTGCCCTAGTTATGAGAAATGAGATAAAAGAAAAATAGACAATAACTCTCTTTCAAGAAGCAAAACATTTCTTATTATTAAAACCAAGATCACCGTCCAAAACATATAACTATTTAATCTGGTGATCCAGGCTTCTCTGAGGAGGGTCTTCATCTTGCCCGGTGCTGCCCTCTAGTCCCGACACAATTTTTATGAGGGCGCGGTGGTGGAGTTTTAGGGCTTTTAGGCCCATTGTTCTTTCCCAAAATTTCTTTAAATGAGACGATGGATAGATGCTCATTCGGTCCTTGTAGTGCTTTCCAAAATCTTTCTTGATTTTTTTCGATTTTTTCACCGTTCATTTTACTGACAAACCTTCCCCACGCCTTACAAGCATAACTAATGGAGGGTTCGATGTATTGCCAGTAGATTGATTGGCGTGTGGGGAAGTACAGTGCAACCCCTTATTGGGGCGACCCCGGACGTGGGGCACCCTCGGGTTTTGGGGCAATTTGAATTTTTATTAGGAGTTTTTCTGTTTATTCTTTATAAGATAAACCCCGTTATGGGACATTTAATATTTTATATATTTTTTAGTTATAATTTTTGAATTTTATTTTATAATGACTAATAATAACGTGTTTCTGTTGTTTTGATGGATGTAATTTTGATGGATGTGAAGGTTCTGATGGCTTCAGAGAACCCGATAATAGTGATAAACATTCATTTCTCGACAAGGTCGTTTTGGATCGATTAATTTGACAATGGATCGATTAATTCAAAAGTACCAATTCGGAGCGAAAATAACGGATCATTTGCCGACAAGTAAAGACTAAAATTGTTAAATGAAATTAAGAATAAACATCTTTTGGTTTTAAATTAACAAAACGTTAGTTTTTTTCGTTAATATTAGAAAACCCCTCTATCTGGGGAAACCCCTGTTTTTGGGACACTAGGTGCCCCAAAAAGAGGTTAGACTGTATGGGGAAAATATTTTTTCTTGTTTTGAATATATTCGATTTATTTAGTAATTGTACATATTTTTTATTAAAAAGAAAATGAATTGGTCCAAACATGAGTTTTTAATACCATTACTGTTTGAAAGCATTACAATTCTAGTTTGATCGGTTAATAAAAAAAATAATTTTTTTCTGCAAAGAGGATTAATTCGATGGATAATTAATTTATTCTTTTAGCCGAAGGGAGGGCCAGCGCCCTGACGGATTGCCAAACTGTTCTCCCTGAGAACGGCGATCGATAACCGCTGGAAAAGCCAGTTCACGTCCCGAGTTTGCATCATTTTTAAGATCTTTTTGGATTTTACTCCTATAATCTGCATCCTTCACTTTTTGAAATTTTTTAATCTGATTTTTTTAATATGCACTTTTTAAATCTTTTTTGAAATTTAATTTAGTTGATGGAGTAGCATTATATGCAGATATAATATGGGAAAATTCTCCCGTAAATCGGTCAATCCGTACTGTGGGAATTCCCCTGAGCATATTCGTTGGATAGGATTTGTGTTTGGACTGACCATTTTAAACTTTATCTAAAAGCAGAACAAGAAAAAGTCGCAAACTTTTATTAATTATTTTTGTTATAGTTAAATTTACTCTTGTACGTAGAGTGCCATAATTACCTCGAGTGATCACCGACTACTGGCTGCACGCCTCATTTTAAAACGACGCTTTGGAATCTCCCGAGTACTTGCAGCTCGTACACAGGACAGGAACTTGGCCGTTGAGAGCTTATGTGTTTCAGATCACACATGTATAAAGTACGGTGAGAAAATACTTAAACTGTTGGACTTTTTACAACGGGGAAGTCTGGATGAGATTAAATACCCGCCATAGACTGCATTAATACCATTTATATTTTGTCGCGAGCGCAGCGAGCGACCGAGCGCAGCGAGCGACCACTCAATTTCTAGATCCGATCAATCAAAAAATCTATAAATTGACAAATACCCAGGATTGTATTTGGGATTAAATATATTCGATAACAAAAATTAAAATCGATGCCAAAGCAGAATGAGCTTTAAAACCGATTTCATAAATAAAAATAATATTTTAAAATTTATAATTGATATTTTAGAATAATGAGAAAAAATCTAAATGCTTCATAATTTATAAAAATGTCAAAACAAGAATCTTCTGAAGGAGCAAGCCTGTCTGCACAGTTCATTTTTGATTAGAAGACCTAATTTTAGAGATTAAAACGAAAAAATAGCAATGAGATCTGTCAAATTATTACCCCCCTCACAACCTAAACCAAATTAGCGTTCAGTATTCATTGATTTTACTTTTTCTATTAAGGTCTACTTATAAATTATTTTATGGGATTCAATGGAAAACTTAAGTTATTTCAATTTTAATTTTAAATCATGTTAAAATTTTAAATAATTTAATAAATATATTTGTTGATGATAGGCTTGTTAGGTGTCAAAGTTGCGTCTAGCGCTCGGTCGCGCGCTGCGCTCGCGACATATTTCAATTCTTTAAAATCAATTTTTATTAAAATAAATATTCGAGTCCGTGTTTCAACTTTATTGGTGATAATAAGTTTTCCAAAACTTAGGGGCTCCCCATTTTTGTAAAATCTCTCCAGTACGAAGCCCTTGGAGAATACACTCAACAGGAGCTTTGCGAAATCACAACCACACCCAGTACGGGATTTAAAATTTAATATTAAAACCTCGACAATAATTTTTAATATTAAAATCTTGACAAAAATTTGAATAAATAAAACTATATACGTTGTGTTGTGTGTGCTTTGCTGTATGCACATCAGTGGCGGTTTGTAATATCAACTATTATTTT
Source organism: Octopus sinensis (assembly GCF_006345805.1). Lineage (NCBI taxonomy): Eukaryota > Metazoa > Mollusca > Cephalopoda > Octopoda > Octopodidae > Octopus > Octopus sinensis. The sequence goes on from NW_021832127.1 coordinate 170,833, forward strand.
TAGGACGAGTTACAAACTCCCGTAGATTTGATCCACTGGGAATTATCTCAGGAGTATACACCTTTCTATCTGAATTGTATTTCATTATATATTACATTATTTAGCATCACAACTCTGTTCGAAGTAAATTAATTAAATAATTAATTAGCCTTTAATTACCTCTCTATCGACTGGAAATTCTAACAGGAATAATAGACAGTATTGTTCATAGTTATTGCTTTTAGAAGAGGGAGGACAATTGGGCAAATATCCAGTGATCGTGGGCCTCCTCCTCCACCATGTGGTGGTGGTGGATGAGGTTAAGCTTGTCTTCACGTGCCATGGTGTTGTTGTCCTTGTGATATTGCACTGGCAAACTTCTCCGAAGACCGTGTAATTGACGGACGATTACATTTGGCATTTTAATTAATTTTATTGTTAAAGATTTATTTTATTATTTTTAATGTTTTTTTTATTTATTTTAAAATTTTGTTTTTAATAGAATTGATTAACATATACAGTGCTCGTCAAAAAAAATTGCTCAGCCATTTTTTCATGCTTTTATTGACAAATTAATAAAAATTTAATCTTACGCTTCATTTTTTTCTAATTCTTAGTATATTAATTTATTAATGCGATTTTATTTCAATATAAGGTTAAAGCATAAAAATTTAAATCTCGTGACAAAAAACATTGCTCACTTTTCTTGTTATTGCATATGCCACGTTCTCCCAAGAAACAGTTAACTGAATTTAAAAAAGGGATGATTATTGCGTACTTTAAGAGGGTAAATCAATCAGAGAATCTCAAAAATACTTAATTTCCGTATTTCACAATTTCATTTAATATTCAAAAATTTCGAGAATTTGGACCTGCATCGGAGACCGGGCTTAGGACGTCTTCCGAAACTAAGTTCCCTCCAAATACAATACAATTTTTATGTAATGAAACCGAATCACATCCTACATTGTTGGCAGTGGATTTGTCCACAAAACTAAAGAAACTTTTAATATTGATGTTTCCCCTAGGACAATTCTGAGAACTTTGAATAAAAATGGGGTATATTGTCGTGTAGCAAAAGAAAGCCATTGCTTTCTCAAAAAATATTATTTCGAGATGGTCTGCGTCACTAAGATTTTTATCGATATCTGATAGTACATGGAAATCGGTGATATTCTCAGATGAGTCAATGTTCGATTTTTTAACAACAGAAAACATCAGCTTGTTTACAGAAAAAATAAAACGGAGTTAAAAAATGCACATTTGCTGCCGACTGTTAAGTTCGGATTAGGGAGAGTTATGATTTGGGGCTGTATATCGTATAGTGGTGTAGGCAATTGGTTTTTATCGTAGAAACTATGAACTCTGGATATTATATAACTTTACTGTCTAATAATCTGGACCAATCAGCTGAAAAAATGGGCTTATCCTCGTTTATTTTTCAACAGGATAATGCTTCATGCCATACATCTCGTATGGTTAAGGCATATTTCGAGACCAAAAAATATATTATTCTTGATTGGCCATCGCAATCACGGATCTTAACCCAATAGAGCATGTATGGTGCTTTATGAAAGAGAATTAGCTAAAAATCCCCCGAAAGTAAGAGGATCAAAAGACATATCATGAAAATTTGGCAGTCAATTCCTAAAGCTTTTTTACAAAACTTAGTAAATTCAATGAGAAAAAAAAGTTATTCTTTATATTTAGAAAGGGGAGGACATATTAATTACTGATAATGAGATTTCCAAATTTGTGCTAATGTTTTTTGTCTTGCAATTTTTTGTTTTTGTTTAAGTTTGTAAATAAAAAAGAAAAAATTTATTATACAAATTAAGGTATAATAATAAAATACTACTTAAAGATGTTTACAAAAAAATAAATCAGAATAATGCTATATAAAGACATAAACATTGGTGAGCAATTTTTTTTGACGACCACTGTAGATATTGTTTTGGTTGGTATATATTGCTATATTTTTATTAATTTTTTGTTTAAATTTTGTTTTTAGATAATGACAAATTCTGACAATATAAGTAATGAGTTGTATATTCATTATAATTATACATTTGATGAAAATACTTCCAGATTATTAATCGAAGGTATTATATTGTTAACTAATGTAGATTTACCCCAATATGATAAGGAAGGAAACATAATTTACATGGGTTTTACTTATCAAAATTATTCGCAAATATTTCCCTATCTGATTGTTTCTTTATTTTTCATTATTGCACTTATTTGTATTTTCATTTTCTACGCGAAAAAAAATCAGTTAGTTATTCAACATAAACTTTTAGCAGTTTCAGAAAAGGGGCTATTTCAAATGAACACTTCAGTTAATCACTATTGATCTTTTATTTTTTATGTCAATAAATTCAATAAATAAATCAATTTACTACATTCTACAAGGATGATATTTTTATAGACAAATAAATTTAAGTTAAATATATTTTATATAAATCACGATATTTGATGACTGTTTTCTTTTAAATCACTTTCTGACGGAGTTGATTCTATTTGTATTTAAACTTGGCATTCTGTTCATCCAAACATTTAAAGAGTCAAATGTAGCAATTTAAAATTAATCTTATTCAGGAGATAATTTTCTTTAATGTTCATGAAAGTTTTAATAGTCATGTTCTCTTTGTTAACAATTGAATACAGTCGAACTTGCCTAAACCGGTCTCTGAATATACTGGATCTCTCCCTATATCAGCCGTTTTCTCTTGTTTCATTTTTTTCATGAGTCATAGCTAGGGCAACCAAAAAATAGCAAAATTTTTAAAAAAAATAGCAAATAATAGCATTTTTCGAAATTTTAAACTTCAAGGCTATGATTCATAGCGTTCAACTCATTATCAATCTTCTTGTTGCAAGCATGTTACAAACGTGTTCCTTGGTCGCTCTAGATACCCATGACTTCCGGTGTGGAAATATTCACCTATTATTTTGTTACATGGCGTAGTATTGTCCAGTTTAAGGATATGTCTTAATTCGAAAAAAACTTATCAGCATTAACATTAGATTTTTGTTTGTTGCTATGCCTAATATAAAAAAGTTTTTTTGCGAAAGATGAATTAAAGCAGAAAGCTTATTGTTTAATATGCCACGAACATCTCTCTGTTATGAAGGAGTATAACATTCGACGTCACTATAAAACGAATCATGCTCCGATATATTCCAAGTACACTGGAAAGCTACGTGAGGATAAAGTTGAATCACTGAAGCGTACTTTACAAATTCAATAAGGCCTTATAAAAAAATTTTAAAATAATGAAAATGTAACTGGATACGAGATAACGAAAATTATTCGGTCCGGCTCTTCGGTTCTCCGTGATGGCTTAGCTGTGGTAATGTATTAAATAGATTTTATAATCTTCGAAGTGAGATTGATAATTTTCTAACCAGTAAAAATAACTATTATCCCGAATTATCAGATCTTGCTTGGCTATCAAAATTATCATTTTTGGTTGATGTTACAACTCACATGAATGAGCTAAATCTGAAATTACGAGGAAAGGAAATCTAGACTCTAGATTTACATATATTGTATAATTTTTCATTTGAGATTTTTGTTGGTTTCTATAAATCGTTTTTTGAAGGTCCCGCATGTTCCAGAATTAGAGAGCAATATTGGTTTCACAAAAATATCTGTAATCTGATGCGAATTTTCAGTGAAAATGCTTTTTTCTTATCCAGATACTGTGCATTTTTTAAAGAAGGTGGTGACAAGCATCCTTCTGCGGTAAACATCTTTGGTATCCTCAAGTAGTGACCCAAGTTTTGTTGTATACCTTTAGTGCTCGTCATTTATTGATTTTTTCTTTGATTCGTGTACTCGTAAATAACATTTATTCAAGAAAATTTTTGGCCTTGAGTAAAACTTAGTCAAGTATTTTCTGGTCAGTAGAGACAAAGTCTACACTGTCGGCATATAAAGTGCCCAACAAAATTTAAATTTTGCTGTACATAATTAATTGGATCTTTTGTTTTAATAAAAAATAAAAAATTTAATAAGTTGATAACACCCCACGTGCTTCACAAACTTCCAAACTTCTTTTTTAATTTTTAATATTAAATAAAGAAAAAAGTCAATTTATTGCAATCCATTTTTTGTCGGGCACTATAGTAATTCGGTAATGTCGTCATATTTGGACCCCCACGTTGTCTTTCCGCTCTTTAAGGACTGCCTCGAGGTATATGATAAATAGAATAAAAGATATGGAATCTCCTTGTGGAGTGCCCATATTAGTGCTAAATCTCTCGACTGCTTAGTTCCAATTTTCACAGATAGATTGGTTTCAAAAAATAATGGACTTATTAGTCTCAGACAGTCTTCGTCAAGCGTTCTTTAGAACATTCATGAGTTTTTCTCTGTTAATGCTTTCAAAAGCCTTTGTAGGGTTAATTCAGATGATGTATATATGATTTTTGAGTATTTTTGGCATATTGATCTAAGACATCTATCGCTCCACTTCTAAACCCACTTTGATTTTGTGAATGGTATTTTTCCACAGGCTCTCATATACGGTTTTCCTGATGGTTGACAGTGGAATAATTGACCTTAGTTCATCTTTTTCCCCGAATTTTTGTATTGGGATCAAAACTCAATGTCTTGATAGAAGAGAACAGTGAATCTCCGTTGACTCGTCTGTTGACTCGTTTAAGCTTCTAAAGAAACTTCCAAACTTGTTTCCTTTTGTTGCTCAGACAATTCTCTGATTACAGGATCAGGCATTAGATTTCTGTTTTGGAGAATTCCCTGGCATTCAACAGTTGTTGTAGTTGTTGCATAACCCCGGTCTCACATTAGGGTATGAGACCGGCGGCTAGCAGAAACAACAGCGCCTTCGCGGGTTGCTCCCAAAGGACCTCGGGGGAGTGGACAGCAAATTTCCTGCGGACAGGGAGGAGAACAGGGCAGCGGAAAAGGTGATCAGTTGAGTGATCTTCGGCACAGCAGAGGTTGCATACCGGGGAGATCACGACGTTCAATGAGTGAGCGTAGGAGTTTAGTGAGTGGTGGTGGCCCGAGCGGAAACGAGCAAGGTTGATCTGAGCGGAACGCTCCAGAAGCATTTCGGAAGGGTGAACTTCCGGAGGAAGTTTGTTGAGGACAGAGTTAGGTTTCAGCCTTAGAATGGACGACGTTGAAATGAAGTCGTGGATTTTTTTCATTGGCTGTGAACATTGGTTTAGGCCATTGATTTTGGCAAGTACCCGGGAGTATAGTTTGGCAGGCGTGTTCTTCAATGCACGGCCGTTGTCATTTAGCGTGTTTAGGACAGTGCAAGGGTGGTAGAGTTTTCGCGAAGCGAATAGGAATTGTGCTCCTCTCATGTTTAGATGTTCCTCTATCGGGAGAAGGTTGGTTTCACAGTGCAGATGGTCGATGGGTGTTGATTTCAGGCACCCGGATATGATGCGCATGGCTTTGTTTTGAATTGATTGGAGAGCCACAGAGGAGCTCATAGAAAGACAGGGAGCCCAACTCGGACTCGCGTAGCTTAGGACAGGGCGAATGTATTGTTTATACACACGTTTGAGAAGTGGTTTCTGCGCACCAGTGATGCGACCACTTATTGCTTTCAGGATATTTGTACGCCTGTTAGCCTTGTCAGAGATCTTCGAGACATGTTTATTTAAGGACATTGTTGGGTCGAAGGTTAGTCCGAGAACAGTGGGGTGTTTTGATAGTGGGAGAACAGAGCCAAAGAGAGATAGGTTGGGATGTATGTTTGATTGTCTTCTGTCGGAAGATAATAGGGTGACCGAGGACTTGGAGGACGAGGCCTCGAGCCTGTTTTCTCTGAGCCAAATCTCAACGGAGTGGAGTTGTTGCTGAAGGTTGAAGGAGGCAGCTTTGTAGTCTTCGTGTTTTGAGGCAATAATAATGTCGTCAGCGTAAGATAGTGTCAAGTTGTTAGGGTCGTTTGCCGGGAAGTCGTGCAAGATATTCAATAGAACTGTGCATGAGAAAAAATCGTCGATCAAGCTAGTGCAGGAGAATAGACTTTTGGAACATATGCCTCCGACCTTTAGCCAAAAGGAATCGGTTTTCACTTCAAGAAAAAGGAATTCACAGAGCGTGCCCTCGATTATAGTAAAGTTACGGACTTGAGTTTTTCGTAGTAGAAAATGGTTGAACCCATTCCTGGCGTAAAGCAGCTGCCCAATTTTAGATACAGTGATCGGTATCCGGGAGTTCATAAGAATGGTTCTCTTTGAGCTTTGACTCAGTGACAACGATAATCTCTGGATGACCAGTATTTACCATCTCAACAAAGTCGTGATGGCGTCTTTTCATAAATCGGGCATTCACAGCAATGATTTTTATAGGAGCTATGTTGCTAGCGTGCTCCCCACTAGTAGGAGCTGTTGTAGCATCTCAGGTTCCAAACGGTGAACCCAGCTGACTTCTCGGCGCACCGAAATTTTGGACTAAAAGACCCGGACTTATGCAAGGTTATCTGGGTTTTCGAAACATTCGGCGATTTCGACAGGAAGTTAAACCTCTTGATCTTTTTCTGGGTTCCTTTCCTGTTTCTTCTGTACTGAGTTTCTTTTCGGGGTCTTTGTTAATAAAGTTTTTTCCAGTCTCTATGTTTCTGGGTTTCTTTTCAAACTTGTTGACTTGACCTTGAAATAATCGTCGTATAACTGAGTTATAAATTCTTGTCTGTTTATTAGGATTTTTTATTAACAAACAGGCAAGACAACTGATGTTACTTAACTTTTTCATTCTTTTCATAAGTGTCTTTTTCGTGGTTCTATCGTCCATTTGAACTTTGACCATATTATGCGGGAGGATTTCAGTTCTAGAAAGCAACGTCTTTGACAGAGAAATCACACATTTTACGCGCCAAACGAGAGACCTACCTTTCCTGTCATCCCGTTGAAACGTTTTCCATTACCCCGAAAAAGACTAACCGGTTCCAAGATAGACGGGCATCCCGCGGAATCAAATGCCCTCTTAATGACTTCATCTTTAATAAACAAAACCAAAAATTGATATCTCTTCGAATTAATCAATCTGGAATCTTTTATTTGGACCAGTGATTCTCAAGTGTGCGGTCTTTGGATTTAATTGTGCCCCCGTAGTAAACTTTTAGTTTGTTATTATGAATATAAATAAATTTTATTTTTAATTAAAAATTGTTTAATTAGATGAATTTTTAATAAAAGCACGGTAATCTCGCACACGTGTTATTTTTGTTTAGTTGTACCTGTTTTTATTCCACTTTGTATTAATTTTTTTGTTTAATTGGATTCAGAAGGAATATTTCGTGATGCAGTTTCTTTTAATGATTAAGTTATCTGAAATTGCATCATTTTTGAGATATTTTTTGATTTTATTCCTCTAATCTGCTTCCTTCACTTTTTTGAGATTTATCGATTTATTTTTTAATCTTCTTTTTTAAATCTCTTTTGAAATTTAATTGATTGATTATTTTATGGAGTGATATTGTATAAAATAAAGTATTATGTCACCGTTCGCTGAATGGACCACGCCGTTGAGTGGACCAAAGGCAGCTTTGGTCGATTTGCGTCCGAATCAGTTTTTGAAATCAACCGATCTCCCTCAATTATCGCATCTTTGTCGTATTTTCACTTTCGTCTCTTTATCACTTTGTCCGCTTTTACAAGAATGTTGTCATAAGCAACTTTTCGCGCATTTAAAATTTCCTCTTGCTCTTCATATCCAAGCAAATCATTTCGGTATTTTTCTGGAATGTCTTTAAGGTTTTTCTGGCCCATGAACAAATAAAAAGGAATCTTCTTAGTTGTCTCATGAACAGTGGAGTTGTAATCAAATACAATGTCTTTAAGAATTACGTCCGAATTTATCACGTGACCCACTTGCAGAATAAATCCATCTTTTAATCGATTGATTAAATCTATTTCTTTAACGATAACTTTTAAACCTTTCAACTTGGCCCTGGATCCATGGAGCACTTGCTCTGCCGAAAACATGTTTTATTGAATACTTTTCGCATAATTCATCCATAGCGGTATTCTTAAATTCCTCCCCATTGTCCGTGTGCAAAATGACCGGAGGCCCTAATACAGTGGTTCTCAAACTTTTTTTCCTTGCGTACCCCTTGCCATCTAAATAATTTTTCGCGTACCCCTTATCGATTTTTAAAAAATTAAGGAAAAAAAAATTTAATTAATGAGATGGATGGTGTTGTTTATCAATCACTAATCTATCGATTTCTGGATCCTTTGACGAAAGACACACCCGAATATCATGAACAACATTCAGCCTCGCACGATGAACTGATTTTAAATTAAACAACGATGAAAATCCTTGTTCGCAGAGATATGTAGTCGGAAACAAAAGCAAAAAATCGATTATATAAAATCCAATATTGTGATATTTTGATGTCATTTTACACCAAAATTCAATTAATGGTGCAGATTCAAATAAGATTTTTGACTCGTAAGAATTTATTAATTCAATAACTTCTTCTTGAATATTTGAAGGCAAAACATTAACTTTTACGGAAAAAGGATTGACAAAAAACTTAAGATCTACTTCATTAATTTCAGGTATATATTTTTCAATTTCATTCTTCAATCCAAGTAAATGGGAAGTTATTTGATGTTTTAAATTTTCTATTTCATTTAATTTTAGATGGAAAATGTTTTCATTCAACTTATCAAACATAGTAAAATTAGAATTTGTTGTATTATCTATCCACAGTTGGAGCTTCATACGAAAAGACCTACAATATTGCATTATTTCGTAAAAAACCTTGTTTTTTCTAAAAAGTCAACAATGGTAACTCCCTTAGTTTGTACCGATAAATTCAAAGCATTAATTCGCGAAAAAATGTCCGTTAAATAAGATAGCATTACACCCCAATACATATTTGATAACTTTGATAAATATAAATTTTTATTTTCGCGAAGAAAATATTCATAAATTTCATTCTTCAAACTGTGCACTCTGGAAAGAACATTTCCTTTGGATAACCATCGAACTTCTGTGTGATATAGTAAAACCTTCTCATCTGAACCAAATTCTTCACAAATTGAATAAAAAATTCGCGAATTTAAAGGACTTTTTTTGATATGATTGACAATTTTAATAACATCGTCAAGAACATTTTTAAGTTCAAGAGGCATTGTCTTCACAGCAAGAACATAACGATGCAACATACAGTGAAGATGTTTTACATTTGGATTGACAGATTGTACTCTACCTCGGAAACCAGAGTTACATCCAAGCATAGCTGGTGCTCCATCTGTGGTGCATGCACTAAGATTTTGCCAAAAAGGCCTATCATAAGTAAAAAATCAAAAATGTACCTTCTGTTTCAAAAAAACAATTAACTGCATCGAAAATATCAGAACCTTTTGTGTTTAAAGGTAAGGAATAGTTGAACAAAAATTCTTCCTTAATATTTTCCATATAAATATATCGCACATAAACGAGTAACTGAGAGCAATTTGCTACATCTGTTGATTCATCCAATTGAATTGAAAATTTTTTAAAGGCAGCACTTTTTATTTCAGTAATGACCTAATAATAATTAACCAGAAAATAACTTGTTCTTTTATGTTTTCGGATAGATCTCGTATTCTTCTATTGACGGTATCATTTGAACATGGAATTTTTCGAACAATATGCTCCAATTTATTGCCAGGGAAACATTCAAACATGTCCTTAATGCACGGTATAATAAGATTCTCGGCAATTGTATGTGGTTTTTTGGCTTTTGCGATCCGATATGAAATCATGTAAGAGAGTTTTGATAGTAAAAAATTAATGTCAAAATTGAAAGAATCGTCTATTTTCCGAATATTATCTTTTTTGTTCTTAAAAAAGTCATTTGTTTTCCGATAGTTTCGAAATGATTAGAAACTTGATGCCGAGAAAGTAATGAAGGTTTCATGGATTCAGGGCAAAGAATCTTTTGGCAAATAATACACTGCGGATGTGGCACACCGTTTTTAATCACAAAATAAAATCCATAGTTGAGATAACTATCGTTGTATTTTCGAATCTTGTTAACAGGTAAACTCATAAGAAAAACTAGTAGCGTGGAGATTTTTTTATTATTAATTATTAATTTAATTATGATTTTTATTATAATTAGAATTAATAACTTTTTTATGTTGAAACGAAAATTAAATAGATTTTCAAAAAATTTTCGCGTACCCCCTACAGAATTTCGCGTACCCCTAGGGGTACGCGTACCCCAGTTTGAGAACCACTGCCCTAATAGAACACTTATTGGAATGGACTTACCAATATATAGGGTTTTCGGATCAATATAATAATTTTTCGAATCAATATAATAATTTTTAAATTCAAAGAATTTTTAAATTCAAAGAAATTCAAAGAAAAAAAGATCAAAAAGAGTAAATTATCGTTATTCTTGAATCACTTCAGAATTTGAGCATTTATTCAAATACGTTAACATCTTTCTGTAGATGTAATTGAACATTGCATTGTGAAACTCCTCTTAGTTTTTTAAATGGTGTTTCATTTATAGAAGAATGAATAGTCGTGTTATATGTAAAAGTGCATCGTTTAATAAATTGGATCCAGTTTTTAGTTGATTCTTCACTCATCAGCTTTGAAAGATTTCGTGTTAAAGTTTGATTAAATCTTTCCACGGTACCCTGAAACAGATAAATATTGTGTCATTATTTGTGATTGAGGATGATTTGGTCTTCCGTAAATATGTTGGATTTTGTTTTTCGTGCAAAAAGAATCGAGATATTTATTCCTAAACTCAGTTCCATTATCTGTTTGTAGAATCTCGCAAAAGCCGATTTCTGAACAAATTTCTTCGAAAGCCTCAAAAATATCTAAATTCCAATATAAAACATAAATATACTTATTGCAGATTTATTTTTAACTCCTTTACAAATGGCATACTTACTGTAAACATAAATGACGGTAAATATCCATTTGTATCCATCGTTCGAATCGTTAAATTTTTTAACGTCTATAAGGTCTGCTTGGAATCGTTCATTTGGTTTTTTGGCAATCACATGGTACTTAGATTCTGAAACCTGCTATATAAGTTTTTTATTTTATACTTTAAGTGGAATGGAAAACTTGCATATTGAGCACTCTTTGACGACTCGTTCGATAATTTTACGCATTATTGTGAAATAGGAGTGTAAACATTCCTGTTGCAGTTTACGAATTCCAGAATGGCTATTCCGGTGAATAGAATCTGCAATAGTTTGCATCTCACTCTCATTATCCATGCAAATAACTAGTTTGTGCTTTTGAAATCTTTCGTCTTTGAGGTATAAGCAGTCATCAATGACAATAAATTTAGTGGATTTTTTAGTTAATTTATATTTTATTTGTCTTGAAGATGTCTGTACAGGTTGGCCATTTAAAATATTGACTATAGTATGATATTCTGAGATATTTTTTGCAAAACCTATTATTACATATACAGGGGAAAACATTTTAAAGAGGACATGTTGAAAATTGAATAATAACGCTAAAAATATTAAATATACCCACACGAGTAACGAATGATTAAACCACATTAATTATGACATCTGACAGCCAATGACCTCGTAAAAATGATTGATTGACAGGTGACTTGTAGCCAGCATGGGATGCGTAACCACCATGGTACGCGACATAATAATATCAAGTTCAGGTAAAAATAATATCAATAAAATTCCATCATACTTTTGACAGACGGGGAAGTCTGGATGAGATTAAATACCTACCATAGACTGCATTAATACCATTTAAATTTCAATTCTTTAAAATCAATTTTTATTAAAATAAATATTCGAGTCCGTGTTTCAACTTTATAGGTGATAATAAGTTTTCAAAAGTTAGGGGCTCCCCATTTTTGAAAAATCTCTCCAGTACAAAGCCCTTGGAGAATACACTCAACAGGAGCTTTGCGATATCACAACCACACCCAGTACGGGATTTTCCGTACTATGAGCTCTGACTTGATAGTCATTTTGAAAAGATCAAAAGTCTTCCTCCCTGTTGAATAATAACTCATTAAGTCTCCGAGATATCTGTGCTTTGCAAGCAGTTTGTGAGCCACAGATTGCATTTGCAACTTCGATGACATCCAACGACATTTTGGATTTATTTAACAAAACTTAAGTGGTTTCTTTAATTGAATTCATATGCTCCATTTATTTTATTCAAACAACTACTCCAATAAAACGATTACGCTATTGAGGATAGAATTTCTAACTTTATCCAATGGAAATTTGATTTTTCAATAAATTATACTGACTAATATTAAATTATATTTTTATACATATAATATTTTCAAAGAGGCACATGGTTTTAGTAATTCGTGTTGTGCATGTATAGAATATCATTTACTTTTGTATTTGATTGCCAACAGCATGCTAAATTATTATTGGTTTCTTGATGATTCCATTGACATAATCTTAAAAACTCTTGATCTATTTAAATATTACAGCTAGGTAGTCGAAGGGATTGTGAGGTAGTCAAGGAGCAGGCACAAATCAACAAATGTCTCGCAAGAGCTCACAGAAACTTACTAAGACTTAAGTTGTTTACGTGGTTTATCAAATTTGTTGCAACTGTGATAGACAGGTGGAACGTGCATCTACATTACAACAAATGCGATATAGGAGAGGTCAAGCTAGAGAGGGGCATCAAGGAGACAGTATGTCTACGCTGGTGTTTGTCCTGGTAATCTAGCAAAAAGCAGTTATTAGTATACTAAATAATATAATTGCATATCATCTTGGGTGGTAATTGTTTTAAGAGGAGTTTTATTGGCTTAAAAAAGACTACGAGTATCAAAGATGACTCGTGGCCAGATATGAGGCCTAAATCAATGCATTGTCGTTACCCGGGTCTTCAAGTCTAGGCCTGGGACAGATACGGTGCTACATATTACTAATTTAAAGTAAATCTCTCACGTTGATTTAATAATCTTATTCTTAATAGTGTGACCGTTCTGAGCGAGATGTAAACATGTCGTTTACATTTTCCGGCAGGGCTATTTAGGGAATTTTTAATACTTTTGAAATTAAGGCACGATAAAACGTGTTACGGAGTATTTTCTTGGTGATGGAGCCCGCTATTTGCAGTTAAATCACACCTATCATGTTAAAAAGAATTAGTGTCTAATATTTGAACCAAAATGTATATGTTCTTATTTCTACACAAATTCCTTTAGTCCTAGCAAATTCTACTTAATCCTTTTGGTTTGTTGATTTACCAAATCCTACTGACCTTTCTTCAACCACCTCATTTTTTTATATTCCTAAGATAATTTTTGGCACAGTTCAAGTAATATGCCAACTAAAGTCAGAATCGACACACTAACAAGCTTCCTTAATTTCACACGATACGTCTCGTTCTTTTGTTCTATAATATCTGGAGACCACAGTTTATAAGCATCCACAGCCTAGGCCTACTCCTCATCCTGCCCTGCTCCCTTCTGTCGTCTTAAAGTAAATCCAAAGAAAGCACAGATTAAGGAAAATCGGAGAAACTCGACTTCTGCTTGATGTTTTAAAATTTGCATATTAAATCGGTATTTAAAAGAAGAATTTCTGACTGATCTTAACGCCATTTATGCCTCGTCTGCTAATCATGTTTACTTGCGTTATTATGTAAACTGGCCAATAGTACTATTTGCGGTTTTTACGGGTTTTTTCACTTTTATATTTTAAGTAAAACGACTTAAAAGGGATATGAGATCGAGGCCTTCCGAACGGTAATAAATGTTTTTGCAACGTTTTTTCACTTTTCGTCATTGGATAAAATTATATATCTTTGATAAGCCTTATAATTCTTTGGGTACACTTTATGACAAAATTTTCACTCACTACCCACATAATACGGTTCAATGGTGTGTATTGTCAAAGTTTTATTATCGGTTATAACATATTTAATTAAGTATATGGTAAAGATGGCGTATATTATGACATTGGACGGGTCTTTGATAAATCCAGACATAAATTCTTGGTATTCTTTTGGTTTGTTGATTTACCATAGACAATTAGTTCGTAGTAAAGTCATTTTTGACGAAATTTGGTTTTGGATGTCTCTGGTTATTTTTCAATCGTGGGTTAAGAAAGCATTTTGAATAGATATTTCCCCCAATGACTCAAAAACCCGAATCATTTTCACAGGAACAGTCAATTGATATTCTACGTTTATTTTTATTTCAAAAATTGCCTCGACGATAAGCTGTCCGTGGAGGTACACCATGGCGGAAACAGAGTACTTAATGTAGGCCAACTAATTTGTTTGATCACTCGACGGGCTATATCAAGACTGAGACGTTTCCTCAATAGATGTGTCAGATCACAACCACACAACTCTATCATAACAGTTGTTGGCGTTCTACTAGGACTTATATTTTCAATTGTAAGTCAAAGTCGTGGAGTTTGATAATATTGACGTGGCTTAGAGTGTTATTTAGGATGGTTATCCAGTTGACTATGTTGTCAGAGATGGTGACGTATATTTTCTTCCGCGATATTAGTTTAACTGCGACTTTTTATTCTAAGGAAACAATTTTATTGGATCATTTCATAAAATCAACGTCAAATGAACTGGAGATAATCTATCGGGCAATTCATATCTCCTAATATAACAACTGAATCGTCTCCGAACCTAAAATATCTTAGGCAATGCAAATAAAGGCTGTCTCCACCAATATACTCCAAATTTTTAAGAAACTCAAGAGTTTGTAATTCATTGGGAACGGAAAAGAGGATGAATCCAGACACTGCCTGGACCCAACTTAAATATTTCAGGTTCTCGATTCGAATAGTTCTATTTATAGTAATTTGCAATCATTACTCTTTAGGCATTATGTAAAGACTCCCGATTACGACAGAACAACGCTCAAATTGTTTGATGTTCGAATTGGTGATCGCAATTTTATCATCCACGATTTCACAAACTATTTTTTTGTAAATAAAGACATTTCTAAACTATAAGAGTTGTTGAAAAGGTTCATTTTTATTGCGAGTCCGTCCATTAATACTTCCCGTTGTTCACATTCCAACTCATTTTCACAATCGTGCTTTATTTTGTTTGAAGTTTTTTTTAGAAATTCGCATTTAGAATGCTTTTGGATCAATTGAAAATTATTGTCGTGCTCATTAAAAATATGCCTGGTTAAAAATATAGATCGATCGATAGAAAATTGATGTCGAGTCCATTCACATTGTTTATTTTATTCAAAATGCAGAAAATTATTTTTTGTTGGGAAGGTTTTAAGGACCTCATAATTGAGTATATTCTTAATATGTTAGTTTTTTGGTTGGAATATTTTTGGAGAACCTCATTATTTTGGTCTTGTTCCCCATTATTGGGCAATTATAAGGGAGTAGGATTTTGACAATTTATCTGTACTTTGACAATTTGAAGTTGGTGTCCAAACACAGACACATACCATTTTATTATTAAGATGATGTAAAAAAATTAATATGGCTACATTCTCTTGATGAAGTGATGACTTACATCGAAAAAGAAAAATTAACTACGCAAAAATAAGCTGGAATTTATCGTTACAAAAAAAGTTTATGAAAAAATCATTCTTATTGTTATCGTAAATTTACCTGTATTTTAAGTTTATTCATTTTCTACCTCCAATTCTATCTAGTGATGCAGGAAAAAATTATCTCATCTGTCAAATTGAAAATCGGATTTGGTCTAATCTTCAGATAGAAACTATTTCATTTAGATGGACATTAAAAAATTGACCTCAGGAAATTGATTGCGTGTGGAAATTGATTTCGACTTTCTTTTTAAAAATAGGAAATTCAATATACGCTTTATGGCAATGGCGGGTAAGCTCAACATGCAGCGCGGAACTCTCGCCTTAGCAGAGAGAAGAGACTGTCTTTTATTTGATCAATACGATCTGTCTTTTGATACTGATCGCTTATAAGAGCTCGTAAACCACTTTTTAAGAGTACGTTTCGATTCAGCTTCTTTCCCTTGACAAAAGTTGATGGGAGTTCAACTCTCAAGCAATTTTTGCCAAAAAATTGCCTAGCTAAGTCGTCACAGTTTAATTCGAACATGAGAAACTTTTCGACGATCTTAATCATCCTCTAGTGAACAAATGCAAAAATGGATTTAATCAAACTTTGATGTCACCACGCAAAGGTTTGAGCAAAATCTCACTGGTAACATCAATAACTTAAAAATTCCTATTAAGAATAAAAAGCTAGAATGGTCACCATCATAATTGAGTCTTAGCTTTAAGATTCAAGACATACAAATTAAAGACTTTTCTTAGGAGAGATGCAAGTCTTTTTTAAACGCTCAGATTAGTGGATCTTCTAGACAAGCTTTAGATTTCAAAGGCACATAAAAACTTGATTTTGCAACCGAAACATGGGGACTTTCTCTTTTTGGTAAAAATGTTGAAGTACAAACTACTGGCAAAATTAAAATGCAAAATGCGCTTGAAATTTCACTTCTAAATATTAAGTTTAATGGAAAAAAATTTAATGCTTTTACCATCTTTCAACTTCCATTGGAGGTGACTTAATTCGTATGAATAGAGCTCTTCCTTTTATGATCTGCACTTGGCTTAATTTTACTTTGATGTAAAAGAAGAACAAAACGGGCACGACATTGAGTTGGATTTAAAAAGCTTTTATCTAAAAATGAATGGGTCGTTTAATGTTTATGACAAATTCGAACTCAAAAGAAATTGTAATCCTCAAAAAATCGATTAGAAAATTTTCGAAAAAAGAGAAAAAATCGAGAAAACTAACTAAAATACAAAAAGCCCTTGTCATTAAAAAACGCACAGAGGTAGAGTTCAATGTAGCTCCCTTTGCTTGTTCTATAAGAACTGAAGATGAACTTTTCCCAAAGTAAACACCAACTTTTACCATTCCATTTTTGATGCTAATATAATAATCAACTCACTGAATTAAAACATCAAAGAAAATGTGAAGAAACTGCACCTGGCCGATTTGACTTAAACTTACATAAAAAAGCAACAACCTAACCTTTGGCGTTTGAAATGCAAGGGAATCTAAAACTACAAGGAACAAGAAAAAGTGGACAAATTAAAGGCACTGGTAAACGTGACAATTTTCTGACTCCTTGAGGAACGATCGACTTGAAGACATCACCGCATCTATACATGGAAAAATTACATATCTGGCTATTGTTTTCCTCGATTCTCTCTCTTATATCAAAAACCCTTCTGAAGCACTATCCTCTGCTTTTCTTGGCGACTTAGTCAATTATTCTCTTGATATAGAACTCATTGAAGAAAATGGCAGGCTCGATATTAACTTTGAAGAGGTAAAAAAAGACCACGAACGTTAAAGGGACCGCCTGACCTGCCAAATCCGTGACCTCAAACACAGCAATCCTGGCCGATCTTACCGGGGAAGAACAACAAGGAAAAGTAGCCATTCTTAAAAAGACACAAATCAGGAGAGAGGAATTCAGGACCACTCCGAAACGCTACAAAAATTTAGAAATATAAACGAGAATGAATTTGTGAGATGTAAAGTGCAGTTGAGAGAACAACTTTCGGGGGGTCGGGACCACGTGAGGGCCCTCAATCAGAAGATTTTTCATTTTACTTCTCAGGACTCTCTTTGGAAGGTAAAGAATAGCCACAAGAGTATGATCAAGCAGCTTAAATTGGATTTTCAAGAACAAATATGATCACTTGAACAGTAATATACTGATTATTTGAATCAGTTGAGTATTAAAGTTGATTTGTCTTATTTATAGAATTCCAAACTGGTTAACCTGAAAGAAGAATTTAATTGTTATAAAATATTGACACAGACAACTTGAGAATGAAAACAAAGGAACAAACGAAGGTGTTTTTGGATTTTGTTGGCTGATTGTCATTTCTGTTGCTTTTGCAAAGACACGTTGCATGTTGATCAACTGATGCTTCGCCTGTTTTGCATAAAAAGGGAATTAAGAGAGGAAAGTTTAAGGAAATAGATAGCAGGAAGTCCAAAAGACTAAATCACTCCCAATGAAAATATAGTCTCCATACCTCATGATCGGGAAGTAAGTGTGGAGCATAGCCATTTAAATAAAAGGGTGTAAAATCTTTAAAAAATAAAAAAGCCGATTAATACGGAAAAAAGGAAAGTATAAAAGATGTCATCCCCAGATGGTACCTCCAACTATTTTCAACCATGCTGTTTACACCCTTTTTATTGAGTGACAAGGAATACAGCATTTATTTTACAAATTAGCCCTAAAAATTTTAAAAATAGTGGGTTGAAGTATGGGAATGCTTTCGTTCTTCTGTAGGCTAAAATAAATTCCATAATCTTATGAAAGAGATCTACGAAGAAATTCTCCATAAAAGAATCCTTAATTATAGTAACCCTATCTCAAAAAATTTCCAGACTTTCCCCGCCCAATAAGCTCAAAAGCCCACCAAAAGAAAATCGACGATAACTTTCAATTCTGATGAATCTGTTCTTTGGCAAGGAATCACTTTCTGGCTTTTAATCACAACTGCTGAGGACTCTGAAGAGCGTCCGCAGATTAATAAAAACTGCATTGAGCTTATGGCTAATGCCTACAAGGAGATTTAGGCTATAAATTGTGATTGAAGTTCTTGGCAACCCATTCATGATTTTCCTGAATGAATTTTGTGCAACGTGATGGCGCAACCAAGTGAGTTGATCTTTGGACTCACTCAGCTTTTGAAAACCAGAAATCCCTTCTAACTTCTGCATTTTATCAATTTCTTATTCAAGAAACTGTTTTCATGTTTCGACTTGGTCAGGTTTTCGATAAGTAGGAAGAGGATTGGTGTCAGTAACACAAAAAAGTGAACAAAAACTTCCTCAGTTCTGGAGAGAAACGAGGGCGTCCACGGAAACGAGGGGTTTCAGCCGTCAGCCTCGATGGGGACCGAAGCTATCAAACCTTCAATAGTAGTATGATCAACCTTTACAATGCAAAACTTCACTCAACAACGAAATAGTTTATATTTTTACTTAGTTATAAAAAAGACGACGCGGGTGCTTTTAGCGAAGAAGCTAGAAGAGGTCGTGTTACAACAACTATTAGAAATTTTATAGAAAATCTGATTCTAGCACTTAAATACCTTTTATCTTTAAGTGCTGAAAAATAAACCATTTATGACGCTGTGATCACACTTCAAGGAGAGCTTGAAGAACATAAAGATGGAAGGCTACTGGAGCCTACAGCAAAAGCTCTAACTGAAGCTTTAGAGATTCCCGAGCACAAAAAAGTTGTAAGAGATTTGCCCTTTTCTCCAAAGTTTCGTCAAAGAAAAATCTTTTTGCAATTTGGAAGCACGCTCTTTTCAAATTTCAGTAAGAAAAAAGTCTAGTCCTACTCGTGTTAGGAAAGAACAAGAACTATCTCTCAAGCTAAAAGAGAGCGTAGGCTACAAATAATTTACGAAAAGCTTGCAACTCTCCATGTTCACTCTTTAAGCTTTGGCAATGATGTCATTACTATCAAACGTGAAATTAACTAATTAGGAAGCCTCCGGAAGCTTCTCCCAATTAATTTGCTCACTTGAAAAAAACGCTGCAAATGCTTTTTAATCCTAGCCAATTTAGAATCTCTAGGCACAGCCCTAATTCATCACTTAACCATAACTTCTAGAAAATTTTACAGCTCCTGTTACTACTTTTGAAATATTTTTGCGCAAAGTTGTTTCAGCGAAGCTTGAAGGGAGTTTGGGTCAGGTGAAGCCATTATACAATCGTCAAATTAGTATTATTGATCCAAGACAGCAATTTTTAATCAATCGATTTATTTTTTTGATTTAATTGTAAACAAGAGTCCTTTAAAAACTTAGACTTAAGTGCTATTGACAGTATGGAATCTAGGAAACTGAGTCGATATTTTGAAGAAAAAGTTGAAAATAAAAAAAACCATCCTGCTGACCTTTTCGAAGTCAACTATAACAACACGTTTTTTGAACAATACTTTTGGTTATTTGAAAATATAACCAATCTTCAAGACGCCTACAATCAAGGAGATGATAGTGACACAAATCTTGGAGCAGATTTTTGCTATAACAACTGTCTATTTTGTATACGTAAATTTGTTTTTTTTGAGAATTCTTTAATTAATTAAAGCAACACTTTTATTTATATAATTTGCACATTATTTCAGTTTTAAATAATTTTTCACGTGCTCTATAATTTTTATAGTTTTGTGGTTCCACTCTTTTTGCAATTTTAAATAATATTAATACAAATACAGCCGATAGCGTTGTCTTCAGTGGTGGAGATGTTAATATCGGCGAACATTGTTGTTGCCTTTCTAAAGTTTGGCACACATTTAGCCATTTAACGGCTTTTGAGGAAAGAAATCATAAGCCTTTTATTATATTAATTCAATCATTTGGTCTGATTGATATTAAGCTCAGAGAGTTTGAGCAGATTGATAAGAACATCCGTCGAATTCTTATGGACAATCATATCCACTTGAAACCGGCAAACATAGAAAGACTTTATTTTTCAAGAAAGGAATTCTCGAGAGGTCTCTAGTCAGTTAGTAATAAAGCGTAGAGAATGCTCTTTCAATTTTATTGTGATTTGAAAAATAAGGCAAACAACTGGCTAAGAAGAGCAGGAATTCTGTTCCGAAGAAAACACATATGGCCACTATCGCAGAATTCTTATTTAGAAAATACAATGATCTGTTCCAATGTCTAAAGAATGTCAAACGTGATGTTAATAAGGGCTTCGGGTGGCTAATTCATGGAAACAATTTCCTCCGGACTGAAGCAAGCCTGCGCCTCCTGCTAGACCGAAACTTGTTTTTTTTGATAACGGAGAAAACAAATGCAGCTACTTTAACTTATCTGAAAAGACCATTGATCACCTTGTCATCAGATGTGGGCGAATGCTTAACGGCTTTTATCCTAGACCCCATAGCGAAGTGGTCAAATGCTTGCATCTGCATCTATTTGATAAATAAAAATAATATTTGTGATTATCCAAGAATTATATTTTTACGTCACAAGGTCAAAACTATAACCAGTTCCCCCATAAGTAACTTGTTTCGCATGTCACACATTAATCAATCTTAGCTTTCTTTAGGTGATCATGTGAAGAAATTCCAAATTCGAGAAAAAGGTGGTTGTTGGCTTAAAAAGTTTAACATAGTTTCTCATTGATTTTTAGGAAATAAGTCTGCTTTAAAAACCATGTTTGTTTTGTAAAAAGTATTGTCAAGTATTCGATTAATTCTAATTATTCCTCAACTATTATTTCAAGTCAAACTCAATTATTCTTCAAGAAATTAGCCTTGGAATGTTTTAGATGTGTAAAAACCTGAATAGTAATATAATTTTGTTTTAAGTATCAATTAAAATTTATTACTCGACACCCATTTTCTATCGATCCATATTTTTAACCAGGCGTATTTTTAATGAGCACGACAAAGATTTTCAATCGATCAAAAGCATTCTAAATGCAAATTACTAAAAAGACTTCAACAAAAAATAAAGCATGTCGTTTCAGCAAAAAATTGCTGTTAAAGACAATTAATGATTCACCTGAAATCCTAGCTCGAAATCATTAAAGAGGGGAAAAAATGAACTCTAATAATCTAACATTATAAATAAAAAATGGTAAATGAGAAGTATAAACGGTCGAGAATTATCTACTTTGGTTTTTATGTTGTTGGTCTCAAGGGTGGTTTTTAATTTTACTACAGTTATTGACTCTTATTTCTGAAGTATTGAAGTTCTATTTTTATAGTCTTTTTAAACTAATTTTAAAATATAACATAAAACTTTGGATAAATGAAACCAAACAAAATTAACGAAACCAAAAGAGATAGTTAAATGGGTTCATTAAATGGAAAAGGTAACCCAGTGGAAAAAGAAACCCCAGCTTAAAAAAAGGCCTGCATTTTAATTTAAAATCTTTGTTATCAAGTTTGTACGCTTTCTTCAAGTAATAGAATTGCGTACAGTAGACTGTCGGCAAATTGATAAACAGGCCGCCTTTAATCACCTCAAATTGTTTAAATCCCAATTTTTTTATTTTCGAATTCATAACTCCTAATATAACAACTGAATCGCCTCCGAACCTAAAATATCTTAGACAATGCAAATACAGGCTGTCTCCGCCAATATACTCCAAATTTTTAAGAAACTCAAGAGTTTGTAATTCATTCGGAACGGAAAAGAGGATGAATCCAGTCACTGCCTGGACCCAACTTAAATATTTCAGGTTCTCGATTCGAATAGTTCTATTTATAGTAATTTGCAATCATTACTCTTTAGGCATTATGTAAAGACTCCCGATTACGACAGAACAACGCTCAAATTGTTTGATGTTCGAATTGGTGATCGCAATTTTATCATCCACGATTTCACAAACTATTTTTTGTAAAAAGACATTTCTAAACTATAAGAGTTGTTGAAAAGGTTCATTTTTATTGCGAGTCCACCCATTAATACTTCCCGTTGTCCACATTCCGACTCATTTTCACAATCGTGAATTATTTGTTCTGTGAAAATGGTTGTGATCAAAAAACTTTTAGCAAGTGTAGCGCCACATGGATATTCTGTGAACCTAACTCGCTCTTCCCCAGAATCCAGCGTGAATCTTCTTGTTTTAAAACATTCTATGTATAAATAATAAGTAAATTTCCACCTTGTGAATTGACAATAAAAACCAGTGAGCTTACAATCGCTAAATAACCAAGCATTTTAACGAACGGCAAATCAATCTCCTTTTATAATAATCAGGAGACAGAATCAATAATCAAGAATGATTGAAATAAACACGTATTATCATTTAAAACATTGCTTGATAATTAATCTATCATTTCGAACATTGCACGCTAATTAATCTATAATTAATATTGCTTTGACAGACAATTTTAACAAAAATTAAAATCGAAATAAATTTTAGTCAGACTTAAATAATCAGGAATCCTTAGTTTCCAAACAACTTGTGCATTTCAAAATATTCAGGATATGATTTTTATTTATTTATTTATTTAACAGTAAAACATGATGAACCCTCTTTAACAGTAAATCCAAAAATCACATAAATTCATTAACTTGGATTAAGTTGCATCATTTATAAATGCATGTAAATCGTTTCTTTTGTAATTTGTACTTAAATAACAATCGACTTTAAGTTTGGCAATTACGAGCTTCAAATAGCAACCGCAATAATTGAATTTTCAAATACAAACCTCAAATTGCAACTGCAAAAATTAAATTTCAAGTACAAACTTCTAATTGCAACCGCAAAATTCAAATTTCAAGTACAATCTTCTAATTGCAACCGCAAAAATCAACTTTAAGTACAAACTTCTAATATTTTTTTAACATACAAGTTAATTTCTGGACAGTTAGAAAAGGGCAAAAATCAAATTTCAAGTACAAACTTCTAATTGCAACCGCAAAAATCAAAATTTCAAGTATAAACTCTTAATTTGCCAATTACAAAAATCAATTTTTCATATAAAAAATTATTAGTTTAAATACATCAAAAATTGTTTTAGATGACTGAAAAAACAAGATATCGCCAATATAGTGCTGATACAAAAAATGCGGAAAGTCAAATGAAAAAAAAGTCAAGTCGTCTTTGTTTACTTTATATCGCATCTTTATAGCAATAATAGCAATTTTTTTCAAATTTGATTTTTTTTCCGCTTTACTTTTTTTCCATTTTTGAAAATTTTTTGTATACAAGAGTTCTTTAAAAACTTAGACTTAGTGATATTAACAGTATGGAATTTAGAAAACTTCGTATAAGTAAATTTGTTTTTTAAGAATTCTTTAATTAATTTCGGCAATCGCCCTGGAGACCGCCGGAGTTGCAGGAAAGGAGACTGACTCGTTCCTCAAAGAGGTCGGAAAGTCCATCATGGGAGGAGGCTCAAGGACTCGAGAGAGGGCCTCTGGTTCCGCCAGCGCATCGGCCTGGCCATTGTTTGGGGCAACGCACACTGCGTCCTCGCCGCTGGAACTTAACGATTTTCGGTTGTTAGTGTTTTTGTAAATAAAAAAACATTATATAATAAAAAAAAAATTAAAGCAACACTTTTATTTATATAATTTGCACATTTCCTGCTTGACTTTCTTTCCTACATGCATGGTGTTATTAAAAACAATCTTTTTGTAAAGAAAATTTAAAAATAATCGTTTTGTAAAGAAAATTAAAAAAAATAAAAAAAATCGTTATATTGAAAAATATTTGGATTATAGACTATATTTGATTCAATTTGTTTCCGATAAGATTAATTAACGTATTTTCTTATTATTAGAACCAAGATCACCTTCCAAAAACATAGAACTAATTAATCAGGTGATCCTTGCTTCGTTGGCGATCCCCACCCCAAGTTGGTAAGGAGCAAATTCTGAGCTGAGGCGGGGGCATACACTCTTCGCTCCCAATTTAGCAGTCAAGTGGCGGAAGTATTTTCCAATTGCTATAGCCAAGATTAATTGATTTTAAATAACCTTTTTCAATAATCTGGTTATTATTGGATCCTTGCTCTCTCTAAAGGTGAGAATTACTGACATTCAAAACTGTTTTGTAATAAAAATAAAGTTTTTTTCATTAATTATTATTAATTATCTTAATTTTAAAATGGTAAACCTAATACCTAATAAATTAAGCCACGTGTGAGCACGCTGTTGATTTACTTTGTGGTGCTCTCTTAATTATTTGCTACACTTTATTTTTTTATCTTAATTGGATTCAGAAGGAATAATTCAAGATGTATTTTCTTTTAATGATTTAATTATCTGAAAGTTCATCATTTTTGTGATATTTTTCGATTTTATTCCTTTAATCTCCTTTTTTTACTTATTTATACTTTTTGTGATATTTTTCGAGTTTGTTCCTTTAATCTCCTTTTTTACTTATTTCTATTTATATTTTTTGTGATATTTTTTGATTTTGTTCTTTTAATCTCCTTTTTTACTTCGAAAATTTTGTCTATTTGAATGTTCGGTTATAAATGTTTCTCTGCTAATTAGGATTTGAATTTTTTTTTATTAACAAAACAATAAAGACAAATTATGTTATTTAAATTTTTTAATTCTTTTCATAAGTGTCTTCTTAGTAGTTCCATCGTCCATTTCAACTCTGACCATATTATGCGGGAGGATTTCACTTATTGTACAAACTTCTCCGTATGGACTTTCGAATTTCTTGAGTGCAAGTGAAGGATTGGTACCATAGTCTTTTGAATCCTTACCTACAATTTAGAATAATTTGAGTTTACCTTATCTCCAATTTTAAATGAATGTTTTGACTGATGAACACCCATTTTCCTGTTCATTTTTAGGAAATATGGAGATGTCACATCGGTGGGCGGAAAAAAGGAAAATTCTATGTTTTTTGAATCTATTCTATATATTGCGAATTTTAACTAACAATCTGAATTGTCACTCTTCATCTCACTGTCTTTTTCGGGAATGAAGTTGTTCGATCCTTTAATCCACGATATCTATGAATGGACTTAAAAGACATCATCATGAATAATTAATGGGTTAGATCCTTTAATACCGCGGTATCTATGAAATGGAGTATCACCTAAAAAGTTTGAAAATGTGACAATTTAACCTGTAGAAGAATGTTTGGTTAAATTGTAGAAATGTGATCTTTTTATCAATCTTCAGAAGTTATTGTAGTGGGGTTATCCCCACTAAACTAATTCCAAATAAAGATATTGTGTGAACTAAGATATTATTTATTAAAATATACTTTGGGAAAGTCCTCCTGTGATTTGGTCTTTTTGCGCTGCATGTTTTATAGGATCGTTGGCTAATTTAATCGCCTCATTTTTCGTTATCGATACTCTAGGGCAGGGGTGGCCAACCTTTTTCACCGGCGAGCTACTTTTCATTTTGCGATTTTTTGGAGATCGACTTATATATTTTAATATCAAAAATTTTATTTTACAATTAAAAATTAATGCGATTTTTGGCATTGTAATTCACTTGCGATTATTTCAAATTCTGGCTCGTATAAGCTTATTGCTATTCTCATGCAATCCCCAAGATGGTCATCCGTTAAACGTGTCCTGTATTGAGATTTTATCATTTTCATACTTGAAAATGATGTTTCGGATAAATATGTGCTTCCAAAGCATGAAAGAATTCGTTGATACGAATCAACCAAAATTGGATATTTTTCCTGAGACATAAATTTCCACATGTTGACATTTGAATTAATTTTAAAGTGATGTCATTTTTTAGATTTATAATTTCTATTTGACTTTTTCTTCGATCAACGTCAAAAATCTTGCTAAATTCTTCTGAAATATTTTCGATGTCTACATCCATGAACGAGGAGAAACAAAGAAACTGCATAATATAGTAATTTTCTTGAAATCGCTAAATCTGTATTAAACTCGTTCATTATTTTTTCTAGTACCATAGCAAATTCATTGACATAATGATTTTTATTCACAAGTTGTTTTGTGAATTCATCTTCAATGTTAGGAAAATGGGTAAAATTTTCTTTTCTGATTTGAGATATCCATAATTCCAACTTCATTATGAAAGCATTTATTGAACTGATCATATCGATAATATATCTATTCTTTACCTGTAATTCTAAATTGAGTTCATTCAGTTTGCTGGTAATATCGGTTAGCCAAACAGGATTTTCAAGAAAATGCCAATTCTTGTTGTTTTTTTAGAAAATTCTTTAATGTATGATAATAATTCTCTGAAACGACTGAGAATTAATCCCTTGCTTAACCATCTTATGTCACAATGTAAAGGTAGATCGCCATAGATTGCATCGACTTGTTCTAGAAAAAGTCGAAATAATCTTCTTTGTAGGGGCTTGGCTCGGATGGAATTAATAATTTTAACTGTTGTCTCCATAACATAGTTGAAATTTAACATTTTCCCACATAATGCATGTTGGTGAATGATGCAATGATATGATAAAAATTTCGGAAAATGTTTATCTTTCCGACAAAATGCAATAAATCCATTTTGATTCCCAATCATTGCAGGGGCTCCATCTGTTGTTATGGATACAAGTTTCTTCATTAACGGTAATAATTCGAATGATAACAAAAACGTTTTGAAAGAATATAAATATTTTCACCAGTTGTTCTTTCTTTCATAGGTATAATAGCAAATAACTCTTCCTTGACAGTTAGATCATGGAAGATTAAACGGGAAAATACACATAGTTGGGCGATATCAATAGCATCGTTTGATTCGTCAAACTGTAGAGAAAAACACGAACATGCGTAAAGATCCTTTTTTAACTGCGAAAGAAGATTTTCAGAAATGCTTTCAGCCCTTCTGACCAGTGTTCCCTCTAAGCGAGTGGTAGCTATGCGCGCTGGGCACATTGCATTGTGCAGCGTTATAAAGTGACGTGTGCAAAAAATTTTTTGGGGGGGGGAAATTTTACAATTAAAAAACAATGGTTAAAAAAATAGGTCTAGTCAATTGGATATTCTCTTCTGTTTTTATTTTGTATCCAAATTTGTATACTCGGTCAAGATCCACTGTATTCCCACTTGTTAAATAGAACTTGATTCGCATGATCATCTCCAAATGGTCAATCTCAAGTCTATTACGTAGTTTAGTTTTGATACAGTTCATCAACTAAATCCACGTTCAGCATCAGCACTCGACGCTTGAAATGTGCCACAAATATCCACAAATGTTGCAGTGGCTGAAAATTTTTTCTCCGCGAGTATATAGTAAACTAGCTCGGCAGCTCGCTTCGCTCACCGCGACGTAGCTCCTGCGGAGGGCCTGTTTCATCAAACAACTATAAGTTTATGTAGATGTATAAAACTACCTGGTTTAATGTAACCCTATTCTATCGCCTGTTGATAAACGATGTTTGTCGTCCGTCCTTCCTTGGCATATATGAATAAATTTTCTCTTCTGCCTACCCTCGAGCATCCCACATACAGCTGTCCATGTGAAAAGCACTCACTCTCTAAAAATAACCCAACTACCTTTAATGACTGTCCCTGGGCCTTGTTTATTGTCATTGCACACTTTTTTTTTCATTTTTTGTGGTTTATTTTTTTTATATTAATTTTTTCATTTTTCCTTTGTAATTTCCTTTTTTTTCTTTTTTGTTTTTTACTGGCGGAAATGGGGCAGGGGAGATGCGGCAGGCGGAAATGCGGCAGGCAAGAAAGCGACACACAAAAAAGCGACACACAAAAAAGATTTAATTAATTACCTTATTAAGCTGACCGTTTTTTCTTCAGCCTCGTTTTTCCTCCTTCGGTTATCTATTTAAAAAATTATTTTTGAATAATAAAAAAGTTTAGGAAAAGAGGCATACCGAAAATAAATTCTATCTTTACAAAAAACTCAAGTAAATAGTTAATATTTACGCAAATTCTTCTGATTGCGCTGTCAATTGGTGGTAAATTGTGTTAATGGTTGTGCTAATGTGGTTTCAACTATCAAAGTGTTTTTCAAAATCTGTTAATTGCACACTCTATTCAAGGTCGTGCGTCAATTGGTGGTAAATTGTGTTAATGATTGTGCTAATGTGGTTTCAACTATCAAAGTGGTTTTTCAAAATCTGTTAATTGCACACTCTATTCAAAGTCGTGCAATCTGTGATTGCACATTCTGTCAAAGTCAAATATGATAATAGCTTTAATTTTGATTCATGGTCGATAATGATATATGCATTTAATTTTAAAGAGAAAAACATAGGATGAATTGAATTTTTTATCGCGAATAATTGGGAGTTCATCATTGTTAATATTCTCGCTGTCGTTTTCATCAAGGATATTCTTAATACGTGAGATTTTTGCCTTGAAGGTTTTAATGGACCTCATCATGAATGTCGAGGACATTCGCGTTGTTCATTTTAATCAAAATGCAGAAAATATTTTTGATTTTTTGGGGGAAAGGTTTTAAGGACTTCATCATGTGAGTCGAGGACATTGTAGTTGTTCATTTTAATCAAAATGCAGAAAATAATTTTTTGATTTTTTGGGGGAAAGGTTTTAAGGACTTCATCATGTAAGTTGAGGACATTGTAGTTGTTCATTTTAACCAAAATGCAGAAAATTTTTTTTTAATTTTTTTTGGGGGGAAGGTTTTAAGGACTTCATCATGTAAGTTGAGGACATTGTAGTTGTTCATTTTAACCAAAATGCAGAAAATTTTTTTTAATTTTTTTGGGGGGGAAGGTTTTAAGGACTTCATCATGTAAGTCGAGGACGTTGTAGTTGTTCATTTTAACCAAAATGCAGAAAATTTTTTTTAATTTTTTTGGGGGGGGAAGGTTTTAAGGACTTCATCATGTAAGTCGAGGACATCGTAGTTGTTCATTTTAACCAAAATGCAGAAAATTTTTTTTTAATTTTTTTGGGGGGGAAGGTTTTAAGGACCTCATCATGTAAGTCGAGGACATCGTAGTTATTCATTTTAACCAAAATGCAGAAAATTTTTTTTTAATTTTTTTGGGGGGGAAGGTTTTTAGGACCTCATCATGTAAGTCGAGGACATCGTAGTTGTTCATTTTAACCAAAATGCAGAAAATTTTTTTTAATTTTTTTTGGGGGGGAAGGTTTTAAGGACCTCATCATGTAAGTCGAGGACATCGTAGTTGTTCATTTTGACCAAAACGCAGAAAAATTTTTTTTAATTTTTTTTGGGGGGGAAGGTTTTAAGGACCTCATCATGTAAGTCGAGGACATCGTATTGCCAATTTGAAGTTGGTGTGCACACACAGACAGACAGACACACAGACAGACAGACACACACCATACCATTTTATTATTAAGACTAGCTCGGCAGCTCGCTTCGCTCACCGCGACCTAGCTCCTGCGGAGGGCCTGTTTCATCAACAACTATAGTTTATGTAGATGTATAAAACTACCTGGTTTAATGTAACCCTATTCTATCGCCTGTTGATAACGATGTTTGTCGTCCGTCCTTCCTTGGCATATATGAATAAATTTTCTCTTCTGCCTACCCTCGAGCATCCCACATACAGCTGTCCATGTGAAAAGCACTCACTCTCTAAAAATAACCCAACTACCTTTAATGACTGTCCCTGGGCCTGTTTATTGTCATTGCAAAACTCTCCTCAAAGGAATTGCAGCCTTTTAAATCTAAATGGTAATTCATCAGAAATTATCGGAATTCGTGGAATATAAACATCCTCACCTCAATACTTACCTGTTAATATCGTCGCCTCTATTACGTTAGCCATCAAATTTTTGATAACTAACCTCGTACCGTTGCATAATTTAGGTGGCGCAAGATTTCGTAATAAAACCACTGGAACGCCTATCTTTAACCTTAAAAGATGATTCGGCATTCCAGAGGGATCTAAGGAGTTTAAAAATTCAATCCGGTTAAATTTGTAGAAAATAACAAAAAAAATAAAAAAACAAATAAAAATAAATAATTTAAAAACAAAAGAAATGAAAAAACAAAAAAAACTTTAAAAATTTGTAAAAAAGTATAAACAAAAAAAATCTCTGCCGACACGGCAACAACCTGTCTAATTTTTTTAACAGCCAGTTAAGATAATGCTTAAGAGTCTTTATAGTCCGGAGATTTAGCTTAGTGACCTTGATTAGACAAACCACTGGCGGAAATGGGGCAGCCGGAGATGCGGCAGGCAGAGTAGCAGCAGCCAAAAAAGCGACACACAAAAAAGATTTAATTACCTTAAGCTGACCGTTTTTTCTTCAGCTTCATTTTTCCTCCTTCGGTTATCTATTTAAAAAATTATTTTTGAATAGTAAAAAATATTAGGAAAAAAGAGGCATACAGAAAATAAATTCTATCTTTACGAAAAACTTCTTTTCTTAAGGTCGTCTTCCCTCTTTCGGTTATCTATTGAAAAAATTATTTTTGAATAATAAAAAAATTTAGGAAAAGAGGCATACCGAAAAAAAATTCTATCTTCACGAAAAACTTAACTAAATAGCTAATATTTTTACGCAAATTCTTCTGATTGCGCTGTCAATTGGTGGTAAATTGTGTTAATGATTGTGCTAATGTGGTTTCAACTATCAAAGTGTAATTAACAAATAGTTATTAACTAACTAAATTCCCGGCATCGTAAATGGAAACACAGTTTCCACGTACTATGGCCAAGGAAATCCTTTCGAAAAGCCACTTGGACTCGCGTGGGTCTCCCCGTTTATGGGAGATCATGCGGCCAAGCTTTTTTAGAAAGGAAAGAGACTTTTCGCCGATGACGCCGGAAGTCTCGACGGCGATGGGAGTGAACAGATACCGTTCAGAGAGCTCCTTGTACTTTCCAATCTTCATCTTCTCGGTTTTGCGAGAGACTGAGCCAGGCTCGACAGCTGAAGAAGGAAGGTTGAGCTCCGAGAAAGTGTCTGAACACGTCGCATCCCATAACAGAGACTTGCCGAACTCAAACGGGAAAGTCGATAGGCCGTCGGGTCTTTTTCCGTCTCCCCTCGCAAGCCCGACGGGTTCGAGGATTGATGGGATCCCAGCGGCCGTGAGCCCCCTCTGAATAACGTCGTTAAGTGCTGCATGGCGTGGTGCGCGCCCTGCACTGCGACGACAGGAAAGGGGATGTAGACCAAAACGGTCAATGACAGCACCACAACGACAAAGTGTTTTTCAAAATCAGTTAATTGCACACTCTATTCAAGGTCGTGCGTCAATTGGTGGTAAATTGTGTTAATGATTGTGCTAATGTGGTTTTAACTATCAAAGTGGTTTTTCAAAATCTGTTAATTGCACACTCTATTCAAAGTCGTGCAATCTGTGATTGCACATTCTGTCAAAGTCAAATATGATAATAGCTTTAATTTTGATTCATGGTCGATAATGATATATGCATTTAATTTTAAAGAGAAAAACATAGGATGAATTGAATTTCTTTATCGCGAATAATTGGGAGTTCATCATTGTTAATATTCTCGCTGTCGTTTTCATCAAGGATATTCTTAATACGTGAGATTTTTGCCTTGAAGGTTTTAATGGACCTCATCATAAATGTCGAGGACATTCGCGTTGTTCATTTTAATCAAAATGCAGAAAATAATTTTTTGATTTTTTGGGGGGAAGGTTTTAAGGACTTCATCATGTAAGTCGAGGACATTGTAGTTGTTCATTTTAACCAAAATGCAGAAAATTTTTTTTTAATTTTTTTGGGGGGAAGGTTTTAAGGACTTCATCATGTAAGTTGAGGACATTGTAGTTGTTCATTTTAACCAAAATGCAGAAAATTTTTTTTTAATTTTTTTGGGGGGGAAGGTTTTAAGGACTTCATCATGTAAGTCGAGGACATTGTAGTTGTTCATTTTAACCAAAATGCAGAAAATTTTTTTTAAATTTTTTTTGGGGGGAAGGTTTTAAGGACTTCATCATGTAAGTCGAGGACATTGTAGTTGTTCATTTTAACCAAAATGCAGAAATTTTTTTTAAATTTTTTTTGGGGGGAAGGTTTTAAGGACTTCATCATGTAAGTCGAGGACATTGTAGTTGTTCATTTTAACCAAAATGCAGAAATTTTTTTTTAATTTTTTTGGGGGGAAGGTTTTAAGGACTTCATCATGTAAGTCGAGGACATTGTAGTTGTTCATTTTAACCAAAATGCAGAAAATTTTTTTTTAATTTTTTTTGGGGGGAAGGTTTTAAGGACTTCATCATGTAAGTCGAGGACATCGTAGTTGTTCATTTTAACCAAAATGCAGAAAATTTTTTTTAAATTTTTTTTGGGGGGGAAGGTTTTAAGGACTTCATCATGTAAGTCGAGGACATTGTAGTTGTTCATTTTAACCAAAATGCAGAAAATTTTTTTTTAATTTTTTTGGGGGGAAGGTTTTAAGGACTTCATCATGTAAGTCGAGGACATTGTAGTTGTTCATTTTAACCAAAATGCAGAAAATTTTTTTTTAATTTTTTTGGGGGGGAAGGTTTTAAGGACTTCATCATGTAAGTCGAGGACATTGTAGTTGTTCATTTTAACCAAAATGCAGAAATTTTTTTTTTAATTTTTTTGGGGGGAAGGTTTTAAGGACCTCATCATGTAAGTCGAGGACATCGTATTGCCAATTTGAAGTTGGTGTGCACACACAGACAGACACACACCATACCATTTTATTATTAAGATTACATCTTCAAATGTTTTCAAAGCACCAGAGTGCAGTTTTTCTTTTAAAATAAACTTGATATTATACTTTCTACTGCGCAGAAAAAAATTTCGCTGCGCAGCAAGGTGCAAACTGCTGCGCGGCCGCGCACGCGCGCAGCTTAGAGGGAACACTGCTTCTGACAATTGACTGTTTTGAGAGCTGAAGCTCTTTGATGCAATTTGAAATTTCCTGTTTATTTTTCATACCATCAAATAGTGAATCGGCAGCTTCCAAAAAACAAGATTTTAAAATTTCCCCATCAGTGAAAGGTTTTTTGTGTTTTACGAGGAGACGAGTCACTCGCAATGATGCAATTGTTGCAGATCTGGACGAATTAATAAACTTTTTCAAAATTGTATGTTGTGAAAAAAAAGATTTTTTTAATTGTTCAACTTTCTCTTCCCGTAATAAGGAATTTAAAAAAAAGTGTTTGTTGAACTCGGGATGTAAAGAATTAAAATGCCGACAAAGATTTCCCCTTTTTGGAAATGAAATGATTTTATTGCATAGCATACATGTGCATTTTTCCATGTGCATCGTAAAAATATAGTCTTTTTCCCATTTGGCATTAAATTTATATGATTTGGACTTTTTGTTACACCTCATAACAAGACACGTGAAAAATACTTACTTTAATATTGATAAATATTTTTTTTATAATAATTTAAATACAAAAAAAATAATTAGCAATTTATATATCGAGCGATCGACCACGAAACATGCCGCGATCGACCGGTTGGCCACCCCTGCTCTAAGGTGACCACCAATAAATATACAAAAATACTGGGCTAATATCCACTGAAATGCCGAGTTTTCTCCAGATCCCATTATCGTGCAGCAATTTGTAAGGTCTACAACGGTAAAGGAATCAATTTAATTGTATTTAATTTGTTAGTCCAACAATTTATTACAGCTTTCGTTGGGAGTATTCGCATCTTGAATTACTCTGCTATCTGCAGCAAGAATAACCCCTCCAAGATAGGGTATGGTCACCACTGTTGTCATACTTATATGATTCTAAGACGAAATTAGAAAATTCAAAGCTACCATTCGAAACATTTTTATCAATTTAGCACGTTGGTATATTCATAAATACAGCGATACAAATAAAAAACGGAACAGCCAATTTCTTAATTTCTTTCTATATAATGCTTAATTTCTTTTAATAAAAAATCGAATTTCAAGCTATAATCTTAACTTTTGCCTTTTATAAAAATCCAAACGTCAAAGATTTTAATATGTATTTAAACCAAATTTTTTTCAAACAAAATAAAAAAGAGAACAATGGTAGTTCAAAATTTAGTATGACCCCCCTGAGCATTAATTGCGTCTAAAATTCTGTTCCGCATTGTTCCAACAAGGGATGTCGCATATTCTATTGAAAGATCATTCCAAATATTTTGAAAGATCATTGTATCACTTTAATCGCGCCGTAGGGTTTATAACCACATCAAAGACGGTAGAATATGAAATTGTAGTATGGTTTTAAGAAATAAGATCAAAGAAAAATTTATTCTCGCAAAATGGAGTTAGGTGGATTTTTTTAAATTTAATTCGTCAAAAAGACTGGAATTTAGGCTAAACATCTGTTTTTAGATCACTATTGTTCAAAATACAATAATTCAGTTTTGTACTATTGGATTAAAACAACTTTTTAATCAGATTTTATAAATTTTTCAGTTCCATCATTATGTTATAAAGAATAAAGCCATGTTCTTCATCTTTATTAGTTTAGCCCCCTTACTTATTTAGTTTAATTATTTTTAAATTTTGTGCAAATAAAATTTTTATTGATTATTCAGTTACTCGTTAAATTCAGTTAATCGCCATCTTTTGGCTTGGTCCAAAATTTGATAAGTAAACGGGGTTTGACTTTATTCATATTCTAAAATTTTAAACACTTCGCAGATGTATGAAAAATAGATTATTCTTTACTCAAGATAATGCCATGAAAATAAAACTTTAATGATATGAAATTAGACAAACATAAAGTGGTCAGTTTGTTAGACAAGAGCTTAGAAATTTTTATTATCAAATAAGCCATTGACCTTATCAGGAGAGCTTTTGGAAGTCCCAGGAATCTCCTTCATAGTTGAACCCACTGGGATCGATTGGGGAGATGGGAAGAAACAGGACTGTGTCACTGTGTTTTCTTTCAACAGAGGAAACACATTTATTGTAAACCGCCCCTGGATAAATCGCCACAATTTTTTAATGCAAAAAGATGCGGAAGTACTTTTCACTTGTGGAGATCCCGTGAGGCCAATACGATGTCATCCTCATAAAATAGGATGAAATCATTATTGTCGTTAGGGGGCGGAAGATCTTCCAGGAAGAAGTTGAAAAGGACCGAGGATAAAGAGAATCCCTGAGGTACTCTGTTGGGCAGAAGATGATACGTAGACTTCAGGCCTCCAAGTCAATTTGAGCTTCCCTCGAAATATCTTCTTTGATAGAATTCTCCTTGAGACAAAGTCAAAGACTTTGTTTATAGCGACAGAAAAAAGGAAACTTTTTAAGTGTTTCGGTTTGCTTGCAAATCTAGTAAGAATGAAATCCGTGAATGTTTTTAAGCATGTAGACGCGGACTTCTCTTTAAACCTACATTGAAAAGACTTTTACGGTAAAAATTCTTTTATTCTTCCAAGAACCATAAACCAATCTGAAAGATGCAGAGTCGTTTCTTTATAAATGGATGTGTCCATAATGACGGTATCACATTTGGGTTTATCGAAGTATCCAACACCTCTCATCGAAAAAAGAAAAGGTGCTGACCGTTTCTTCTGTTTGAGGGTAGTGTGTTAGATTTTTTCTCCTCATTATGTGATATTTTTGCATAGAACTTTATCAGGTTATTCAACCCTTTTGAATATATTCCTCTGCAGATGCAGTTTAATTGCTCTTTGCCGCGTGCCGAATGGTTTTCCACATTTGTCACATTAATCGATTTCAGTTTACAGTTTTAAGAACCCAATTCAATTTCAAACACTTTAAACTTTTTATTCTTAATCCGGTATTCAATGTTCTGATATAGATCATCATGTCTGAAGTCATTCGTTGGATTTCTCGAGACGATTTCTTTCCTTGGCCAAGGCAGACCTCCTTCGACCAGTAGCAGCATGCCGTTGGTATAGCATCCTCTTGCTTCCAGAATTATCTTTTTAAGTACCTAATAACCGTGTCCAGAGAGTTAAAGTTGATTAGATGACAATTCTTTATTTTTATAAAGTTGGAAGAGTATTAACTAACCAGAGGTTTCCAAATGGGGAGGCGCGCCTCCCTAGGGAGGCGTTGACTCGTGTCAAGGGAGGCGCGAAAAGTATTTCAGAAACATTTTTTAGAAAATTATATCTATGTAAAAAACGTGACTATATTCCGATAATAAAGTTATTAATTTAAAAATTATATTTTTCAAAAATTTATTTAATTTATTAGACAATTAAATAATTTTAACACATGAATAAATTCTTGAGTGGTTGCAAAAGAAAATTCACGAATAATAAAGATTTTGACGATGGTTCAAAAAATCAAAATGATTGGAATATAATCAATACCACTCCAAAGACAAGAAAATACTTTCCATCTTACTTATTGTTAGGATTCACACGTATCTTTGTTGATTCTATGGAAAAACCCCTCTGTTTGCTTTGCCTCAAAACACTTGCAGCAGATAGTATGAGGCCATGCAAATTAAGAAGACATTTTGAAACGATGCATTCTGAACATGTCCATAAGTCTGAAGAATTTTTTAAAAGAAAATTAGAAGAGTTTGATAACCAAACGAAATCGTATTATGGAAATCAAATAAAAGCATTTATGAAAAAATTGGTATTATGGAAATCAAATATACAAAAAAATATCTATGACATGTTTCCACTTTTAAAACACTTTTGCGCCATAGTGAACATTGAAGCAAACAAAGACATATTTGCTGAACATTTGGATTGTTTGTTGAAGCATTTTGCTCACTATTTTAAAGATCTCGACTGTAAAATGTTCGAATGGATACAGAATCCATTTATTGATGAAGAAGATAATCAATTTGCATTGACAACTTTTGAAAAAGAAAAATTGATAGAATTGTCATGCGATACATTATTGAAACAAAAATTTGAGAGAGAACCGCTAATTTCTTTTTGGTTGAATGTAAGAACGGAATATGAAATTTTGTCGAATAAAGCAATGAAAGTTTTGTTGCCATTTGCTACTTCATATTTATGCGAAACTGGATTTTCTGCACTAGCTGCAATTAAATCTAAATATCGAACTCGTTTAGTAGTGACTAATGAGCTAAGAGTAGCACTCTCTGCGATGACACCAAGATTTGAAAAACTTTGCGCCAAGATGGAAAAAAAATTATCTCATTAACTTTTTGTTTTAAAAAATTGTTTTTGATAAAAATAAATTGTATTATATTATGGAATATAAAGGGAGGCGCAAGATTGTACTTTTTCTCTAAGGGAGGCGCGTAAAAAAAAGCTTGGAAACCTCTGAACTAACCCGAGGGATTATCAAACCGTGAGATATGAACTATGTGTAAGAACATTAGTAGAATGGCTTACAAGTTGAATTAATAATCAAATATGTCACAGGCGCAGCGAGCGACCGAGCGCTAGACGCATGTTATTGCAGAAATTGAGAACATGTTATAGTTGTAGCAGAAATTGAGAACATGTTATCTACTAATCCCGTGGACCTTTTAATTGTGAATGAAACGAAATTAAAACAACAGGATGATTATTATCTGAATGGCTATTACTCCCTAGATATCAAATGGAAGTCGGGTTCGATAGCTGGAACGGGGACTTCTATATTTTACAAATCAACTTTGAGAGTGAAAAATTTGAAAATTGTTTCTGAAGAACTCTGTGAATTTGTCACAATCGATGTTCGACTTGAAAAAACATGGATTAAAATTGGAGGGATGTATTCGAAATATCTTTCTAATACCCATCGCTTATCAAGAATTTTTTCGCTGATAAGCACAAGCCTTATCAATACTCCTTGGAGATTTGAATGCTAAGTGCTCCTCCTTCGGCTGTATGGGGATTAACAGGGATGGTCTCATTCTTAAGAAACTTTCAACATCCTTTGGATTTTCAGTCTTCACATCCAAAACACCGAATCATTACTCTCCAGGAGGGTGGGACTATTTGGGCTTGGCTTTGGTGTCTTTGCCTGCCCTTAAACTCTTGGAAGAACCGATTACTATCAATGACATTGGGAGTGATCATCTGCCGATCTTATATAAACTCAACGTCACCCCGTTGAAGGTTACGCCTACTTTCATACGATACAACCTTACTCCCATAAACTGGGATCACTACAGAAAATGTTTTGAAATTTATCTGAACAAATTTGCCCCTCAACTTGGGGATAATTCTTCAGGAGAAGATTTGGAAAAGTCGAGCAATTTTCTTATTGGCTTCATAAAGTCTTATCTAGAAATATACTCTTCCAAAATCACCTCTAACAGTAAGAAAATTCCGTTGACATGCAAAAATGTCCTTTTAAAGAAAAAACAATGCCTAAGGAACAAACTTTGTCGTTGTGTGGACTTTCACGACCGATCTGTTCTAAAAAACGAAATATTTGCCATTTCCCAGGAAATAAAAAGGTCAACAATTGCTGCTAAGAATAAAGAATGGAAGGCTGAATGCAATAAACTACATAAAGCAAATCCAAACTTTTGGAAAGTTTTCGGAAAATTATCCACTTCAAATCCGAGGTAGCAATACCGCAACTGTTAAATCAAGATGGATCCCCTGCTTCTCTTGAAGAAATACCAAATATATTTGGAGACAGTCTTAAAGGAACTCAGGAGGTCAACCCGGACTTACTGTTATCTGGACCAGCACTGTGTCATATGAAAAAAGAATTGGATGGACTCCTCAGCTCGTTGCCTTTGTGCACGATAGCTATAACTTGCAAAGACGTGGAGGACGCAATAAAATGCTCGAAGGATAATGCCCCAGGAAGAGACAAGATAACAATGCGATTGTTCAAAGAAGCACCGAGGGAACTTTATGAATATTTGAGATGTCTTTTCTCCTGTAGTCTTCATCTTGGATACGTCCCCTCCTCCTGGAAATTAACGGAGGTTAGGATGATACTGAAGCCAGGAAAACCTCGCTACTTGCCAACAAGCTATAGGCCGATAAGCCTGATTCCTACCATCAGCCGAATCATGGAAAGGATATTGCTGTGGAGACTCTCGGAACATGTGGAGAGCAAAAATATTTTAAAAAATGCGCAGTGGGGTTTCCGCAGAAATCGCTCTTGTGGGGACTGTCATTATACGGTTAATTCGTTAATTATGAAGGCTCTGGATACCAAGGGATCTCTGACGATGGCATGTCTTGACATTTCGAAGGCATTCGACAGTGTATGGCATTTTGGCCTTCTGAGACATCTGGCGAAGTGTCAGATAGATAGAGAACTGTTTCTATGGCTACAGGACTTCCTCCGCGACAGACGATCAGTGGTTAGCTTACTGAACCATGACTCGGATGAGCTAAAATTAAAAAGAGGTGTCCCCCAGGGATCAGTACTCAGTCCTCTGTTATTCAACATTGTAATGAGTAATCTACCTTCTCCAAATGATGTACGGACGGAAATTCTAATATATGCGGATGATGTGGTCATCCTCGATGTTTCACCGAAACCTGCCTTATCTGAACATCGAATGCTGTCATATATGGAAGAGGTCGAACATTGGTGCAGAAATAACATGCTGACTGCGCACGTGAGAAGTCTGCCCTGTTGAGAATCACAGAAAGTAGAAATCTTAAAAATTCACCATGTCTGATTACTAACATACCACGACAACATTCAATAAAATACCTGGATTGCAAATTGAAGAAAATGGTAAATACACTGAATATGCGAAAATTCGGAAAAAGAAAGCAACAAACGCTCTGTTTTTCCTAAGAAAGTTTAATCTGGAACCAGATACTTTCCTTTATGTTTTTAACACGGTGATCTTACCAGGACTTATATTTGGAAAAGAGGCATGGTACTTCTCTAGAAAGAGGAGTTCCATTATCGAGAAGTTCGAAAAAACTCGGAGACTGGCGTTAAAAATCGCCTACTCCCAAAGCCCGGAATGCCCGATTCCCCCATGGCTCGAGGCTAAAACGCCCACGGTGGGGGAAATCGTTGAAAAAGGCATCAAAAACTACAAACTTTGGTCAACAGTCACTGGGACTTACCTGCAAAGGTAATTCTATACTGAGACGTTGGGGTCCCTCTTTTCTTTTTGTTTCGCGGAAGAAGTCGGTAAGCAAGCCTTACCGTTTCATTAATTATTACCCCACATACTATTCTTTGTTACCTAAATAAAGTTGTTACCTACCTTACCTGGGTATTTGTCAATTTATAAATTGTTTGATTGATCGCATCTAGAAATTGAGTGGTCGCTCGCTGCGCTCCGTCGCTCGCTGCGCCTGTGACAAAATATAAGCAGCCAGTCTCAAAGCAATTAAATTCCTATAAAAACGAATTTTTCCCGCCAAGAGTAAAATCTGGAAGAAAAGTCAATTTTGTGAGCTCAATATTCCTCATTTCTATGT
The DNA here is from genome assembly GCF_006345805.1 of Octopus sinensis. Lineage (NCBI taxonomy): Eukaryota > Metazoa > Mollusca > Cephalopoda > Octopoda > Octopodidae > Octopus > Octopus sinensis. The sequence continues at coordinate 211,456 of NW_021832127.1, forward strand.
GAGATGGATTCGATCAACATACAACTGTCTGGGACTCCCTTCGTCCCCCCTGCAATTTTACACTTCTCTTTACTTCAGGCTGCCATTTCAAATCCGAAATTGGGACAGAATTGGGTCCTCAAATGGCTGTACTCGTTTGCCTTGACAGATCATCAAAACATTCACGTTTAGATTGTTTTATATTTCCAATTAGTTGTACTTGGATTGTCTCCGCTTTATCAATGGGTGGTGTGTAGGAGGTGAAGTCAACTCCAAATGTCCCGCTTCGTGTATCCATTTCTGGGGATAATTATCCCTCATTGAAGCACAGTTAAGGTACATAGGGAATGATGATGATTTGTTGAGTCTTATATTTTGGGCGACTTTGATGAGTCGTTTTTGGTAGTCGAACTGCCTCGGAGTAACTATTTGGGGTGCCTGCATGGACTGTTCATACTCTGACACTGCTTGCCGCCCAATTTGTTGAAGAACTCGGGTTATTCGAGTCATTTCCCTCCTCCTGTGCCATGATGCGGCGTATTCTGTCCATTTTTGCCACTTTTGGATCCTTCATCTGATGGCTGGAGCAGGATTATAAATGGAAAAATTAAAACTGAAAACTCGAAGAGATTCCAAGGACATCTTTAATAATGAATATCCCTGAAGGAATCCATTAAACAAAAATGTTTTGAATGAAAAATTTGCATAGGAAAAATTTTAAAAAAATAATTAAGAAACTAATTGTTATGAAGATCTCTGATGTCAGAGCACAGACGGACGCTGATTTCCTAAATACGTAAACCAACGGAGTATCATTGACTGTCAATTTTGACATGCAAACAGATCTGATCTGTATGTCACAGAAAGTGAGCTCCGTGAAGAAGGCCTCAGTACGAAGACGATCAGAAGAAAGCCAATGTCAAATTAAACTCTGCACTTGATTGAGGAACAAGCACTTCGGTGCTTTCTTTTTATCTTCTGGTTAACGATTTTTCCTTGTTCTTTGGGTTTTGGATTTTTTAAGGAATAAAGACAATTCAAAAACGCGCATAAACCTAAGTTTCCAAAGTTTGAAAAGAAATTGATTGAATAGATGAAGGAAATGAAGTCCAAAAATACATTCCAAAAAAGTAAAGAAGCACTTTTTGCGGATGAGTTACAACTCAATAATTTCAAAAATTCTAATGGATTCTTGAAGATTTCTTAGGCATTGAATATACGAAAAATCGAACATTTATTGCCACCATGCAGACTGGCAGGGACGCCAGATTGGTCAGGTCAATTATCTAAATACAAAACAAATATTTTTCCGACAAAACATTTCATTGCTAATAAGAAAACTTAAAAAGATTATCATTAATTAACGTTTTAGTTTAATTAAATCGAGATTCTCTCGAAAAAATAAAGAAGTATCTGGAATCAGGTCACCTTGATGATTCCTGAGTTCGGGGAAAGAGTACGAATACGAAGATATGCCAAAAATTCAGTTTCATGGAGAACAACACCCTCATTACTAAAAATGACTCAAAGTTGCGTTTCTTTTTGCTCAAAGACGCTGGACTTAGGTTAAAATGTATTGAAGTAGTGTATTTGTTTATTTAAATTAAACTCAACACAATCTTAATCAATTTGAATGTTATAAATTGTACAGTTTATTGACACTCACCATTTATGGTACCAGACGTACTGATGTGGCTTCTGTGGTATCTTAATGTTTTTATTGTCAGGTAAATTACCAATTTAATTAATTCTTGTCGAAACGATTCCTTTCGACTAAATCAGTAATAACGTCAATTATTGCTTCTTCACGAAAACGCCAAACTGTTTCCCCGGATAATGGCGATCGAGAACCATTGCAATAGATCAGAGGTTTCCAAATGGGGAGGCGCGCCTCCTAGGGAGGCGTTGACTCGTGTCAAGGGAGGCGCGAAAAGTATTTCAGAAACATTTTTTAGAAAATTATATCTATGTAAAAAACGTGACTATATTCCGATAATAAGAGTTATTAATTTAAAAATTATATTTTTTCAAAAATTTATTTAATTTATTAGACAATTAAATAATTTTAACACATGAATAAATTCTTGAGTGGTTGCAAAAGAAAATTCACGAATAATAAAGATTTTGACGATGGTTCAAAAAATCAAAATGATTGGAATATAATCAATACCACTCCAAAGACAAGAAAATACTTTCCATCTTACTTATTGTTAGGATTCACACGTATCTTTGTTGATTCTATGGAAAAACCCCTCTGTTTGCTTTGCCTCAAAACACTTGCAGCAGATAGTATGAGGCCATGCAAATTAAGAAGACATTTTGAAACGATGCATTCTGAACATGTCCATAAGTCTGAAGAATTTTTTAAAAGAAAATTAGAAGAGTTTGATAACCAAACGAAATCGTTAAAAAAACTTGTTTCTGTCTCTTCAAATGCTTTACTAGCATCGTACAAAGTTTCTTACAGGATTGCAAAATGCAAGAAACCGCACAATATCGGAGAAACTCTAGTTTTGCCAGCAGCTATCGATATGGTTGAAGCAATGTTTGGCGAATCCTATGCAAAACAATTACAGCAAATACCGCTTGCTGATAACACAGTCGCTAGAAGAATTGATGACATATCTGAAGATCTTTGTGATCAGTTGGTTTCTCGACTACGTAACTGTAAATTGCTATACAAGTTGATGAGGGAGCTGACATAAATAAAAATGCACATTTAATTGCATATGTCAGATATGCTGAAGAAAGTACAATAATAGAAGATCTATTATTCTGCAAACCATTTCCTGGAAGGAGCACGGCCAATGAAATTTTTAATATAATGATACTTTTTTTGAAGAAAATAACATAGAATGGATCAATTGTGTTGGACTTTGTACAGACGGAGCACAGTCAATGTCAGGAAATAAATCTGGTCTTCAAGCTCTTGTAAAAAACAGAGCACCAGAAATTATCTGGACGCACTGCATGCTGCACAGATCAGCACTTGTCTCAAAGAATATGAGTCCAGAACTGAACGATATTTTTGCGCAAATTACAAAAGTTATAAACTACATAAAACACAGTCCTTTAAGAGCTAAGCTTTTTGCAAAGCTGTGTGAAGATATGGATTCAAAATATACATCGCTTTTATACTATTGTGAGGTACGCTGGCTATCTCGTGCAAAAGTGATTAGAAGGGTGTTTGAACTCAAAGATCAAGTTGCAGATTTTCTTGATGAAAATGATATTGAAGATGCAAAGTTGTTCAGGGATGATGACTTTATTGTCAAATTTGCCTATTTAGTTGACATTTTTGGGAAATTGAGTATATTGAATAAATCAATGCAGGGACCACAACTACATTTATTCTCTCAAAAGGACAAAATAAAAGCATTTATGAAAAAATTGGTATTATGGAAATCAAATATACAAAAAAATATCTATGACATGTTTCCACTTTTAAACACCTTTTGCGCCATAGTGAACATTGAAGCAAACAAAGACATATTTGCTGAACATTTGGATTGTTTGTTGAAGCATTTTGCTCACTATTTTAAAGATCTCGACTGTAAAATGTTCGAATGGATACAGAATCCATTTATTGATGAAGGAGATAATCAATTTGCATTGACAACTTTTGAAAAAGAAAAATTGATAGAATTGTCATGCGATACATTATTGAAACAAAAATTTGAGAGAGAACCGCTAATTTCTTTTTGGTTGAATGTAAAAACGGAATATGAAATTTTGTCGAATAAAGCAATGAAAGTTTTGTTGCCATTTGCTACTTCATATTTATGCGAAACTGGATTTTCTGCACTAGCTGCAATTAATCTAAATATCGAACTCGTTTAGTAGTGACTAATGAGCTAAGAGTAGCACTCTCTGCGATGACACCAAGATTTGAAAAACTTTGCGCCAAGATGGAAAAAAAATTATCTCATTAACTTTTTGTTTTAAAAATTGTTTTTGATAAAATAATAATTGTATTATATTATGGAATATAAAGGGAGGCGCAAGATTGTACTTTTTCTCTAAGGGAGGCGCGTAAAAAAAAGCTTGGAAACCTCTGCAATAGATTGTTTTTGTGATATCATTATAAAGTGGTCAAAGTTTGTTTATCAATTTTCTCATTTTTTAAATTGGCCAATTGACCCAACGGAGTCGTATTCGCGATAACTTGCTTTCTCACGTGAAGATTGAGTTCACATTATTCGACCACTAAAGTCGGCTGCTACATTTTTTAGGCCTGTGTAGGTGGCAGAGAGGGCAAAAAATGGTGAGGAATGAAGTTGTTTTTAAAACATCGAAAAAAGAATTTTATGATTAATCATGAAGCAAAAATTAAAATGTTTGGATTATGACAACTGGTTGGAGACTCTAGGAAGTGAAAATATTTTTAACTGTGATGAAGTAGCTTTATACATAAACAAATGCCTTCAAAATTTTTTGTTCAATTTAATGATAAATGCAATAGAATTTAAAAAAATAAAGCGAAGGTTTCCTTTCACTTTTGGCGTAATCCACTTAGTAAAAAGTTAAAAAATAATTTTTATTGCTTTAAAAACTTTGTGGATGATTAGTGATATTTTTGTGACATGGTTATGGAAAGTAAAACAAGAATGATGAATGAAAACAGAAAAATTGTTTTAATATTGGATAATGCGAACTGTCACAGAATTGCAGAAGATTCCAATATTCATTTACTTTTTCTTCTAAAAAATACGACTGCTTTGGTTCAACTCTTAGATATGGGATTAATAAAATCATGTTTAAGAGGAAAAGTTGTTTGGAACAATAGTCCATAAGGGAGACGTAATCCATGCGGCCCGGTAAGAATTTTGCAAGCCAGGTTTTGTAGATTGAGTTTAGACCAGTCGTGAGAATTTTGTTGGTGAGACCACAACGAGGGACGCTGTCAAAAGCCTTATATATTTCGATGAAAACTATGACTGTTCGTTTTGGGGGTCTCTTCTCATTGAATCCGTCGAGGAAAGTATTTGGAAAGCGTTGTTAAGTGAGATGTTAAGTGCAATGGTTTAAAACTATGTTGGATATGGGAGGTTAGTAAGTAATTAAATACTCGTGAAAAGATTAGTCTTTCAAGTCTTTTGGCGTTAGAAGCTTAGAATGCCAGACGGTTTGTTTGGTTTGATCCTCCAGAGAGACGGAATTTCGTTTTTTGCATTAGAATTGTTGTAAATAGAGAAAATGGCATTGATTGCGTTAGAGACAATTCTATTAAATTGGTAGATTGAAATGTTGCCAGGACCCGTGGTGGGGGAATTTTACAATGCGAGACTTCGTCTGCAAAAAAGATGGCTTTCTCCGAAATTAGGTAACCTTCCGATCATTTTATTAGATTTTTTGTGACTTAATGAAGCGTAGTATTTCATCATGGCATTTACCTGCTGAACCGGATTGAGTGGGGTGTTTGAATGAGAAGTATCAGATTCGTGGGATTCTGTCTTTCAAACATCATTTCCTTGAGGATCTTTCAGATTTTGAAGCTGTTTAATCTGTAGTCAATTGAGGCGATAAATTCAGTCCACTTGGAATCTGCGTGGAGATTTATGACAGCGCTAATTTGTTTGTTTATGTTTCTCAGTTCGATAGAGGACTCGACAAAGTGCCTTGTGGACACATCTGTTTCAGTTTGTTGCGAGTCTTTATGAGGAAATTTTTTTGTGGCTCTAACTTTGGGGAACTTTTTAATTTTTTCTCGAGGGATGATTTTTTTTAAATTAGAGTGATGTGAGCATTTAGGTAACTGACTGCTGCATCTGTCAAGCGAAAGGTGCTGAGTTGAAACCATTTAGAAAATTTTTCTATAACAAGGCGATATTCGTCCCAAGAAGCTCTTTTGTAGCTAGTGCAAAAAAGCGTTGTCTACATCTTACGGGGGAAAGGTTATAGGTCTTTTGGTAATAAATCATCCAAAAATCGACAAATAAATATTCCCTTTTTATCCACACAAAAAGCAGACTTGTCATTAGATGAAAACTCGTTTGAGACAAACACGGATTAAATATAGTGATCCAGTTATTATAGTGTTAGACAATGCACCAGCTCTCAAAATCGAAGAAGTTCTTTGATTAGAAGAACTTGATGATTTTCATATTCTTCGGTGTGTGAAAACTCGAGGGTCGCACCTCGATTGTTGTCCAGCACAACAGACCGCACCTCGATTGTTGTCCAGCACAACAGACCCGATATTGTGGTCCACGATAAGGTCTCCGGGGAGATTTTTCATCGTGGAGGTGGGAATCACTTTCCTAGATTGTTTACAGAAAGTGGAAGTAACGAAAAAGAGGAAGTATGTCCTCCTTGCAGACAAACTAGAGGTTATGCATCAGTGTAAAGTCCATGTCATCCCGTGTGTGATGGCATGGGATGTTGTCGTATTTTGCAGCAACCATATAATTGATTTTTTTGTTAAATAAAGGAAATTGCTTGGCGAAAATTAAGGCTTTGCCAAAAAAGCTTTAAATTTGGTATACAGTGCTGGACTTAACAAAAAGTTTGATATACATATTATGCAAAAATAATTTTTTGCTGTAACTCTAAAATTAAAGAATTATACTTTTTCTACAAAATCAAGCTTAATCTTTTTTAATGAAAAAAGGGTTATTATTTTTCAAGTCAGTCTTTTTAACACTTTTCCATGACTAAGACACCTATGAAATTGTGATACAGGACGTTATATTCAGTCTCAAAGTCGTCCAAAAATGTTTTTAATTGTTTTTTTCTTCGACTGACAGTGGGCACATTTTTTCTCAATTTTCTTGACTTCAAGCCTCAAAATTAGGTAAATTTTATTTTTTAGTAGACTGTATAATCGATCGCGCCAAATAAATATAATCATGTTCATACTACCATCATTAAAAAAAACCAAAAATATTACCTCGATTATTTTCGTTTTCAGTTCTCTCTCTTCAATTTTTTTTTTTTACATTTGATTTATTTATTTTTTTTTTCAAAAGGCCAATTTGAAATATATGGAAAGTTAAATTAATCAGAAATTAATCGGCCAGCAAGCCGGATGGAACAGCTGTTCCCACGCACAACGGCCAACAGGATCCTTTGGATTAGGAATGTAAATTCCCTAGGATCTTTGGAGCGTAATGAACAGAGGTGGCCAAGTTTCTTCAGATGATCAATAGTCTTTGTGCCAAAGACGCACGAAGTCTCAACAACAATTGGCCAAAACCAAAAGCCGTCTAACAAGCCCTGGTATTTTTCGGATTTTGTATATTCAGCCCTATTAGCACGGGACCCGGGCAGAGAGGCGGATTCGTTGATGGCCGACTTAGAGAAGGAATCAACACACGTGGCATCCCAAACTAGTGGTTTACCAGCGTCGAAAGCGAACAACGTCGAGCCATCAGGCCTTTTTCCGTCACCACGGTCAAGACCAATTGGCTCAAGGACAGAAGGATACCCTGCCTTTTCGAGGGCATGGAGAATGATCTTGTTAAGAGCCGAATGACGAGGTATGCGACCTGCGCTTTTCTTGCAGGAAAGGGCATGGAGCCCGTATGTGTCCATCGTTGATCCACACCGGCAGGGGTGGGGATTACAAATCGGTAGTCCGAGACGAAGGCATATTCCAAAACGGAGGGCATCAGAGTCGAGGCAGGTATCCAAATGGGTCGTGGGAAGGCAGTTAAGCCAGGAGCCAGAATACGGTTGGCGACTGGCACGGAAGCAAGCTAGTCTGTGCTGGTCCAAGAGACGCTCCAACGAGTCAACGTAATATTCACAAATAATTTTGTCCCATTCACGTTGGAGAGATCGTTCTGACGGTAAGACGAAATCCTTTTCCTTCCAAAGCAAGAGTGCAGAATTGATATCAGAGTCCAAAGTTGATTCGGGTGATTTTTCAAGAATCTTATGGACAAGAAGATACAATCCTGAAGAAGATGAAAGGAAAGCGGGAAGAGAAAGGTCGAGCGCGGAGCGAAGCCCCAGACCGCCAAAGGATACAGGAAGTTTGGCCTGACACCAACTAACGTCATCAAACTTGACATTAAAAATCTTCTCAGCGGAAGAACGCACCAGAGCGTCGAAAGAATCCAAGGCAATAGGAATAGAAAAGCAGCGGGAACTCCTTAGGACATAATTGATTTTCGGGATCAGAAGATAATTTTTGAGAATGAAATAAGCAGGGTGGGGATCAATATCTGCAAGTTTATCACAAAGGGAAGAAAGGGCATTCCTCTTGGAATTAAGAATACGAATGGCGGATTGGTCGTAGATCGGAGCACCCAAGATTTCGAGATCGGCAGTGGAAGTATGTCTCAGATCGGGCAAAAGGCCTCGAAACTGAGAAAAAATGTTTTGAAAACTAACACGATCGATGTTAACATTTACGATTTCAGATTTGAGAGAATTAATTTCGAGACCAATGGATGACAAAGCTGGGATTAGAGATTCCAAGTCCTTTAACAAAATATCGGGCGGACCACCAATAGTACAATCATCCAAATACCAAATATTCAGTGGCGACAAATTCTTGCGGGCAATAAAATCCACGGAAAGGGCAAATAATAACGGGCCCAAAGGATCGCCTTGCTGTACACCACAAGAGGAGGAAATAAAGGAATCACCTGCAGCCAAAAGGCTCGGGTATCCATATGAAAGAAAAACAAATGGCAGCAATGAAGGAATTCTGTCTTTACAAGCCTCAAGTAGATGCCCTCTATTGAGAGAATTGAACGCATTTTTAACATCCAATTTTAGCAGTAGCCGGGGCTTTTCAGAGAGGTGAGACGAATCAATAAAACACCGGGATGCGTGGACCGCGGCCTCGCAGCCGCCAGGCACGCCAACGCCCAACTGAATGGGCTGGAGTTCGTCACTAATAGACGGAATTACCAGTTTGCACCTGACTTTTGCAAACAAACGGCGGAAAACATTTCCGACGGCAATAGGCCTAATGCCGCCGTCTTTTTTCTCCAAAGCTGTCAGGTTCGCAGAGAAGAAAAGCAGTCTAGCATGTTCAGATATATCCCCGCAGAGGAATAAGTTACATAGCTTGGTGATAGAATGTGAAAGACAGTTTCCGGCCTCGGCAGTATCGGAAATGAGGTCGATTAAGTGAATGGGACGGAGACCGTCAACACCACCACTACTATTGCCTCTGAAAGATTTCAAGGCAAACAAAAGTTGCTGGACAGACGAAGAAGCAATCGAGACCCCCTCTGGAGTTTGGGGACAAAAATTAGGCACATTGCCAGTCGGGTGCTTAGAGCTGAGAATTTTGACTACATCCGGAGTAATGGTGCGGACGGAATCGGAAGATGAAAGAATGCGGACCGCAGAACCGACGTCGTGCGCCATTAAGCAGGAGTTGATACGTTTGCGTAACCGAATGGGGTTGTTTTTGGAAATGGATGAAGTTGTTTTATTAAACTTGCCCGTAAGAGAAGGCAGAATGAAAGATTCTTTCATGAACTTATTTATATTTTCTTTGATGGAAGAGGAAAGGGATTTGTTCGAGCATGAACCTTGAACTGGGGAAGTGAGGGCAAATACTGCAAAGCAGAACAGTTGTGCAAAAACAGAGATTAACATTATCTGAGATAAAATAACAAATTTCATCCTCAAATGTTAACATTTTTGCAAGAAATCTGATTCTCTATATTTTTTGGCGTAATTTCGCTTTTATAGATTTTAATAACTAGGAACGGGTGTACCTTTCCTAGCAGGAATGGGTTGTAGGTAATAAACATATCATTGAATATAGTTGCAATTTTGTTTATAAGTGACTTTGAACCGTACTTAATCAGCTCTGCATTGGTTTGATCCAGCGGGTGGTATTTCTTAAGTTTGCTAGCAGCTTGGGCGACCTTCTCCACCGTAATAGCCCTGTCAAGGTCTACGGCTGTGCAAGTAAAAATAGAATGTTCTTGGTAATTAAATTGAATTGATTTTCAAAATGATCGGCTATTAGTTCGGTTTGAACAGTGGGGTCATAAATAATTTTTCCCGTGTCATCGATGAGTTGGAGTTTGCTGTGTTTGCTTCTTTTAAGTAGTCATATGCCCCAAGAATATAATCGATTTGGTGAGTCATAAGTAGGGTAGCAACAAAGTTGACCTAACAAAATCAAAAATTGATCTCCATGAAGTCAACAAAATCATTTTTATTTTTGATGATATAAAATGTCAATTCCAGAAAAATGTTAACTGAGGTCAATAAGGAGAAGAACTGATGGCGATCCTGTTTCCCCTCACTATTTTGTTGACTTTTTTGATGATATAAAATGTCAATTCCAGAAAAATGTTAACTAAGATCAATAAGAAGAACTGATGGCGATCCTGTTTCCCCTCACTATTGCTTGGGACACGTTCTGGAGGAGCCATCTCGTCTCCAGAGGATTGTGTGTTCTCAAGGTCTTGAGACGTCCAATACACTTGAGGAAGCACAACGACTCCTTCCAAATAGATCCCAGGGTTTCGACAGCAACCGGCCGGAAAACGTAACGATTGGTGAGCCCATCATATTTCTTCTTCTTGATGTCCTCTGCTTTATCCGCAGCTGTGCCGGCATTGCAGGCACTTTCCAACATTTTTGTCTTGGACAAGGAGTCGGAACATGTTGAATCCCATACGAGAGGCTTTCCCTCCAAAAACGGAAAGATAGTCATCCCGTCTGGGCGTTTTCCATCTCCTCGGTCCAATCCAGGTGGTTCCAGCACTGATGGGAATCCGATTGAATCGAGAGCTCTTCTTATAACGTCGTTGAGAGCTGAATGCCTCGGGAATCTACCAGCGCTTTTTCGACAGGAAAGAGGGTGAAGTCCAAATTGATCAATCGATGCACCACAGCGGCATTTGTGTGGTTCACAAACTTTGAGACCGATACGTAGACAGATACCAACTCGCAGTGTGTCAGAATCCAAGAGAGTCCCCAAGCTTCCGATCGGGAAGGCTTCCAAAAAAGAGGAAAGTTCACCAAAATGTAGACCTAAAAAGAAGTTTTTCAGACAATTTTTAGGCAATAATTTTTTCTAGAAACATGAATTATATAGAATCACATAATATTTAACGTTTTTAGTTTCAAAATTCCGGTCTTTGTTCAATTTTTTTACGAACTGAAAACGAGCGCTCTACGGAACACGTAGTTGCCTGACACTGGAGTAAATGAAACTTTTTCAAATGCAAAAAAATTCCATCTCCGTTAATAATTTTACAAATTTCATTCGTGTTCAATCTCTTCTCGATGTATTCATTTATTTTACATGCATCTTCTTTTAAATCGATTTCTCAGAAAATTGTAAGCATTTTGGATAGAAAAGTTCCCTGACTCAATTTCACTAAGAACATCGACGAATGAGGGTAATCAAAATTTATTGGGAAATTCTTGGATAATTCTCGAGGCCATTGCTTATCCCGAGGACTTCTCGTCTTTTCGCAATCAGTTGCCCATTCTATTCTACAAAAAAAGAATTCTGATAAAGTAAACCCATGAGATTATTTCGAATCGTCCATACGGATTGATAACCGAGGAAAAGAATCCATTCTGCCCTCTCTGGGTGGTCTAAGACAGGGGTCGGCAAAAGCAGGCTCGCGAGCCTTTGAAGGCTCTTTAACTCTTACGGTAGGCTCTTTCAATTTTTAACTATTTTTTTTGTTTTGTTAATAACAAAAAATCTTTGCACGTTTAACATTTATTTTTTGTGGTACATCGATTTATGCCTAGCAATAAAAAAATTAATTAAAACATCGATATATCGCGACATATTCAATCAAAATGAACTGAAACTTTTTCATTCACGTCTAATTCAGAACAACTACCGAAATGTCTCATTTGCCAGGAAACTTTGAATCAAAATAAAAAGTCAAATTTAAAGAGACACTTTAATACAAAACACTCAAATTTCGCAAAAAAATATCCAATTGGTGATTCCCGAAAGAAAGCTGTAGAAGAACTTGCAAAGAATAATCAGATTGAGAATTCCGCTTTTAAATATTGGTATCATAATGCCAGGACTGCAAATATTGCCAGTTTTTTGATAAACCACGAGATCGCAAAAAGGGGAAACCATTTACCGATGGCGAATTTATAAAGGCATGTTTCATTAAAACCTCTGAAGAACTTTTTCACGATTTTTCAAATAAGGCAGAAATCGTGAATAAGATAATGAATATACCTTTATCTGCGAAAATAGTAGCCGACAGGACTTTTAAGATGTCTTCGAATGTATCTGTTTAACAAGTTTCTGACATGAAATTGTCTAATTCAATTTCAATAGCAATAGATGAATCATGTGATATAAATGACATTTCACAAGTATCATTGTTCATGTCATACTTAGGTGTCTCTGTCTGTTCGTTATGTGTTTCGAGGTTTCCTGAGGCAAGAACTTTTGGCATTATTGCCTCTAAAGGGTCAAACCCGTGGTGAAGATCTTGTTGGCGCAGTCGTAGAATATTTTGAAACAAATTATATTCCTCTTAATAAAATCGTTTCAATTTCAACTGACGGTGCTGCAAGCATGCTGGGATCGAGAAAGGGATTTATAACTTTAATTAAAAGGAGAATTGATCATGAAGTGATTACTCTACATTGTATTATCCACCAAGAAGTACTACCTGCGCAAACATTTCCGAAGGAAATTTTAGAAGTGATGGAATTGGTCATAAAGATTACTAACTTCATTATATCAAGAGTAATATATTATTTATTATATATTTAAGGGACTTGATCATCGGCTATTTAAAGAGTTGTTAAACGAAACCAACAACGAGTATATTGATCTACTTCAATACAACAAAGTTCGCTGGCTTTCGAGAGGGAACGTTTTCAATCGGTTTGCTTCTTGTATGGAAGAAGTCAAACTTTTTTTAAATGAGAAAAAAATTCATTATGACGAATTAAGTGATGACCAATGGCTGCAGAAATTCTATTTTATGGTTGACATAACATCAGAATTAAACAAACTTAATTCAAAATTGCAAAGGAGTGGAAATATTGCATTTTTCATGTATGAGGAAGTGATATTATTAGAAAAAAAATTAATTCTGTTTGAAGAGGATATAGAACAAAATATTTTACATTTTCCTAAATTACGCCAATATTTGAAAGAAAATGATCGAACTATAAATAAAACTTATTTTAAAAATGCTCTTTTGTATATGAAGGAATCTTTCAATGACAGGTTAAAAATGAATGTTTAAATATAAAAAGGTTTAAGGATTTTAGAAAAGAAAAAGCAACACTATCGTTCGTTATAAACCCTCTACGTGCTAAAGTCAGCAATTTAAATTTATTGCCATTTGAGATCAACGCAGCTGAGTTCGAAATGCAGCTATTGGACTTGACATGTAAGGAACTATGGGCATCAAAATTTATTCGCCTTTCAGAATTACTTGAAACAGAAACATTGTCTGGTAAAATTAAAAATGATATTAATGTTATACAAAAGAAACCTGAAGATGTGATTTTCGAAACTTGGAATTCTCTTCCAGATTCTTATTATGAATTAAAAAAATTTGCATACGGAATTTTGACAATATTCGGGTCCACATGTGTGAACAAAGTTTTTCTCATATAAATTATATATATAATCGAAATTAAGGAACAAAATTACAGATTCGAATTTGGAATCTAACCTCAGATTAAAATTAACGACTTACGACCCAGACATTAGCCAACTCTCCAAAGAAATGAGGAATCACATTTCTCATTAATGCGTCTAATTAATTTAATTTTTTAAAATGAATTCTTAATTATTTTTTAAATTAATGTCTATTTAATTGTATGAATTTAAATTTTTGACAAGTGGTAAAAGGTGGCTCTTCAATTTTTCGAAATTTCCAAAAATGTTCAAAATTGGCTCTTCTCCAAAAGTATTTGCCGACCCCTGGTCTAAGAGAAAAAAGTGTTCAGAGTCGATGGACAAATCTAAAAATTCAATATTATATTAATAAAATTATGAATTCCATCTTTTAACAATATATTTAAATCGGATATACAGCAACATAAGAGATGCTAACTTCCGATAGAGATTATCATTTTTCCTATAGCTAAAGAGACCGAGTGGACAATTCGGAGAACTAACTTAAATTCGTTATTACAAAAGTTTTGAGAAAAGCTCTTAGTTTACCCTTCTTCAGTTCTTCAACTTTCGCTTAATGCGGATTTATGTGTGAACACACAGAAGAATCGGCTAAAACCATTCCTCCTGATTGGTGGATAGAAATAACTCTGCTATTAGCCTGTCAAGATTCCCCCTGATTAGAACTAGCGCACAAATGAAACATTAAAATTAGGTCATTTACTAAAATTATTATAGCACATCCCGTAATACAGTCCCGTCCAAATGTTAGAGGCACCTTATTTTTTCCCTAAAAAGGCACTTATTTATTAATTTTCGAAAGATTTTAAAGAATAAATTAGGTTTTTAAAGGAAATTAAACATTTCCAAAGTTTTTATAAATATTCGACCGATAGTATTCTCAAACTTGAAAACAAAAAATAATTGGTCGCTCATATGTTAGAGGCACTTATGTAAAAAGCAATAATTCTATAATTTATTATTATTAATTCTAATAAAAAATTCAAATGCCTCGTGCATCAGCTTATAACAGGTTTCTCGTCATCGAAAAATTAAAATGTGGCGAATCTCAGGTGAAAATATCCAAAGATTTGGGAATCTCTCGTTGTGCCATTCAAAAAATTAAAAAGCGATTTTTACACGGATATTTATATAACGATATGCCAAAAAAGGGAAGGAACAAAAAATTAACCAAAAATGATGAACGCTATCTTATCAGAATGTCAAAATTACACCCAAAAATAACCGCCAACGATCTTCTTATATGCTGTAACTTTTCCGGAAAAGTGATTCTTTCGACAATTAAACGAATTTTGAGACGCAACAATTTATTCGGACGCATTGCAGTGAAAAAACCAAAATTGACTGCATCTCAGGTTGATAAAAGATATACATGGTGTCTTACTAAAATTCCGTGGAATCAAGACGACTGGAATTTAGTGATATTTTTTGATGAATGCCGGATTCAGTTAAATCAGATGTCTAGGCAATATATAAGAAGACCCCCTGGATCAAAATTACAGAAAGAATATTCAATTGAAACTGTGAAATTCCCTTTATCAATTACGATATGGGGAGCATTTAAAAGCAATGGGCAAAGATCAATTGTCCCTTGCTGAAAAACAGTCGACTCCGCCGAATATCAACGCGTTATAAAAGAAGGATTTGAAAATTTTTATGAAGAAAATTATTTTCTTCAACAAGATGGAGCAACATGTCATACATCAAAATCCACTAGAGCGTTTATGGCCGAAAACAACATAAAACTCATGGAAAAATGGCCAAGTCAATCTCCTGACTTAAATATAATTGAAAATCTATGGGCAATTTTAAAAAAAGAAGTTAAAAAATGTGGAGCATCAACGATTCAAGAATTATGGAATGAAACAAAGAAGATTTTTTATTCAATAGTTTGTTATTAACAAAAAACTTTTTCCAAAAAATTACAAACAAGTGCCTTTTTTAGGAAAAAAATGTCTCAACGTAATTAAAAATCAGTCCATTGTGCGCAACTCAGTATTGAGGATGATATTTATGTATCTTTTTTATCAAAGGATCCATAAATAAAAAGATAATATTTGATAAAAAAACACTATCCAGCTGAATAATTTTTTACCCTATTTTTTTAAAATCGATAAAGAGTACGCCAAAAATTGTCCAATTTGGCATTTCTTCGACACTTTCTGAATTTGTGACTGATTTGTTTGTCACCATAGACTTGTTTTAGTAAAGAACTGTGAATGCTTCTAGTCTGTCTTTTTTATTTTCGAAAAGCTGTTCGTCAATAACTAACAGCTTTTCAATTAACGCGTATGAAAAGTAGAATAAAATAAAACTACATTTCGACACGATTTTTTTCAGTACTTAATTAAATTTTTCTTCTTCATCTGATACTAAATCATAAAAGTGTTTAGATTGAGAGCTCTCCACTTATAGAAGCATCCCATCAATGTAAAAGACAGGAAAGTAGTATTTTTCTTGATTACTAGTCCGAAGAGTCGACTTATGTTGGTTTGGTAAGTAAATATTAGACTGTGGTCTACATGTAAATACAATAATGTCGAATATCTTAATTGATATAGCCGGAGTACTTTTTGGGCTGCTGTATACTTTATTATTTGACAATGATTGACATGAGGAAAAAAGATATACAAACAGTTAATTAAATTAATTATCGCAACTAATAATTTGAAAATCAAAATTCGCCAGTGGCTGCACCGCGAATAGCAAGCGAGTTACCTCGCAAGATTACTATCGATAGCCTCTTGTACAACCAGCTGATTAATGATTAACATTGATTTCAGCTTCATAGTTTCAACTCCAGCTCGGTTTTAATCTTAGCTCGTGGCATAAAGTTTATTTATAATTCTAATAAAAAGAAATCCTTAAAGAAATTTGGTAAAATCTTGGATTAATTCGCTTCTATCGTCAGAAAAAATTTTCGCATAATTGTATAATTTTTTTTAATTTATTTTTAATGAAATGAAATCGGAAACTAGTAGAGCTATATCGGACCTTGGGGTCATTCCGACGAAAACGCATTGCGGATCGAGAGGCAGATCCCGCGTAGAATAGAGATCGAGACGCGCTGGAAAAGTTAACTCGCCTCCCTCCGGTCATGGGTCTTTAAGACAATTTTATCGCCGAGAATACGCAACAACCTCTCGGTCTCCTTATCGACCACGTCAGTGGTCTCAAAAGCAAGAGGGACGAACTTTTAAGCGTCAGAAAGGAGTACGTATTTTGACCTCTTCCTCTCCTCCGCAAGTGCCCAAGCGTATCCATTTTCAATAGAATTGAGCACGTATCCATTTTCAATAGTATATGGCGCCAATTGAAGAATTTGATGCATTGTGAACTCTTATTCACGAAGGATTTCTTTCAGTCGTGAATGGCATGGGGCATTGTCAATTATAACTACGGCCCTGGAGTTGTTTATTTCATAGGCCTTGCGAAGACAGTTCCTGGCAAACTCTTTTGCACATCAGACTTAAAAGAGCATTGTTGTATTTCATAATGAATAATCCCATGTACTTAAATAGCTCCAATTACATGGATATTTGGACCTTTTGAAGTCGATGCAATAGACGATACACGTGATCTAACTTTTGACCAATCTTTTGAGTAATTAATTAATTTATTTTTTGAACGACGAATATACAAGTTGAAATTTGTTTCATCAGCAAACAATATTGTTCGAAACTCTCCTTGATATTCAAGAAGTTTTCTCGCAAATTCAGCTCTTTGTAATTTGACCTCTGGACAATTGGCTCTCTGAGGTTTCATTCGACAGTTTTTCACTGTGTAAAGCATACCATGTATATGTTTACGTATGCTTTCGGTTGACAAATGTAAACCGTAACGTTCTAACAATTTTCAGACAATTCTTTCATTTCGGATCCAATAATAGCCTGTCAAGCTTTTTACAGCCAAAGTTTTCGCTAAACTTTTTCAATCCCCTCCACATTCATATACGACACAAATTTGCTTTCTTTTTTCCAAAGCCTGTGATCCATCAAAAAATTTGATTAAATGCAGCATATTTCATAATAAAGCAGCAAATTCAATGTTGACTTTAAAATTAAGTTCAATTTTGACTTTGAAATTATAAATTACGCCAATTATAAAATTGAACTTGACAATTATAAAACTGAAGTTGTAAATTATAAAATTGAACTTGGCGATTATAAAACTGAAGTTTTCAATTATAAATAAAATTAAACTTGCCAATTATGAAATTGGGCCTGTAAATTATAAAATTGAAGTTGTTGTGGTATAATACTCGGACTGATATTTATCCAATATTTAGAAAACAGCATGTCTTTTAACTTTGATAGTGTCAATAATGGATTATTATCGACCAAACCAAGAATGTATTGCTTGTGTAAATCATTCAATTTGGAAGAATAATCTCCACCACGAGGTTTTGCTCTCAATATTTTCAGATTTTCTCCATTGACAAAGTATTTGCCTTATGGAGGATTGAGCCATATTAAGATAGTCACTTATTTCTTTGTTAGATTTTCCATTACTTGAATGTTCAACAATTGGTTTTTTGTTTGAAAAAGATATAGTATTTTTTTGTCCATATATAGCTTTAACTCAAACACAGAATTCTCCGAAAAACGTTAGTTCTTGCTTATATGCGAGAATTAACACTGATGTTTGGTGCCTTAACACTAATGCTGATGCATTAACACTAATCTTTGGTGCTTTAACACTAATGCTTGATGCATTAACACTAATCCTGCCTCGTTTAAGATGTGACCTGTGCGGACACCTTTGCACCGGGAACCGTTACTCAGTCTGCGTCATGTCCTGACTTCGCGTCTCGCCGGGCCGAGGAAAACAAATGGAGGCAATACCCGTCGCTTCCTGACGCTTACCACTTTGTCCCAATCGCTGTGGAGACGAGCGGCGTGATTAAGCCCGAGGAGATGAGGATTCTTTCGTCGATCGGGAAGCTCATTGGAAATAAGACAAATAACTCCCGGGAAACCAGCTGGCTGTCGATAGCAATCTTGCGAGGTAACTCGCTTGATATCCGCGGTGCGGGAATCCTGATTTTCAAACTATCAGTTGCGATAAAAAAAAAGCTAATAAACTTCATTTTTACACACTAATGCTTGATGCGTTAACACCAATGCTTGTGCTTTCAACGTTAAAACTTTGAAAACCTTATAAAATTATTGAGTTATGGCCAATTAATTTATGGTATACAAAATTTATACAATGCTGATGAAACCGGGATATTTTATAAATTTGTGTGCAAAAAACCTAACCCTGAATATATATTACTTTAGGATAGTTTTCCTTGTTACTTTGCACAAATTACACTGGACTGAGAAAATGAAGCCTCTTATGATTGGGAGATATAAAACTTCTAGATGTTTAAAGTTTAAAGAACTTTGAGACAACTCCATCTCATGTCAAGACAAATGGAATAATCTTTGCTTTTGCTTCATACAGAACCGACAATTCGCTTGCAAACAGGTTGTATTTGTAAAATTTCTCTACTTCAACTGGCTTTAAACGATCTTGTGAGATAATGCCCACTTCGATTAAATTTATTTCTTTTTTCCTCTTGTCAGACACAAAATGTCAGGTTTTTTGAATTGTACTTTCATTTTAATCATAATTAACGTTTCAACTCTGATTTCGACACGTTGGGTCCACATTATTGACATATCCTAATATCTTTTCAATTTCCTGCTTTTTCTAATTCCATACATTCGACCAAAGTGAAGATGGATAAACTTAATCACTTCATTATGTCTTGGGAAAAAATCAGAACGCTCAAATCATTTGTGTTGAACTTGTAAGCTTTTTCGACTTAAATTCAACTATGGAAAATGCGAAATTGCGAATGTAAACACTTTCTTACTTTTAGGCAAAATTTTATCGATCCCACGACACACGCACTTACTTAGACTGTAGAGAGGATGTATGGAAATGCAAAAAGGCGCATTAAAGTACAAAAAGGCACCGCGCGCCACTTTATGGGATCATACTTTGATTCTAGAAACAATTAAAACAAATTTTTTAGAATTTCCTTGAAGAAGACAAGTAAGCAGGTTGAACAACGCATTTTACGAGCTCCTATTATTTTTTCTCGCTAAATTATACCGTAATAACATATATAAACTATAAATAACAGATTAATTGGATGCAAATTCAAGCATTTAAAAAATGAATCACTCACTAGGTTGCAACATTTGAAACATTTATTAAATTATTTTGATAATGAAATTATTTAAATCTGTATGGTACCTATAACCACTTATACGAATTAATTAACAAAAAAATTCATTAATTCAATTCAGCATTAAAAAGTGCCATGTAGTTAACCTAGCAATACCAGTTTTTTAAATAAAGAACAAATAATTTTTTTAATCCACACATCTACGATGCTAAAAAGCTTGACGAGTGACGTCGTCATCAATGAACACTCACTGCGGAACCGGAGCGTCTATCTTGGATCCAAAGGACACGAAAAAAGAAAAAAAAAGTAAAGATAATTCCTTGGCTCTATCTATCTATAGTTAAAAATTAATTAACTTATTTTGACTTAAAAATAAAAGTGTGTGTCCTGCCTTTGAAAGTCATAAAGTACTATGGCTCCGTGAAAAAGGCTCTATTATTATGAAAAAAGGATACTAAATGGAATAATTTCAAGCTTATTCCGAATTGATTTTCTATGACCACCTCTTCAGAACTGTTGTGGCTTTATCTGCTACAGATCTTAGATTTTTCACATCCTTATACTCTAAATCAATGTAATCAGCGTATATTAGCTCCACAAAATTGTTATTTAAATAAGTAGTTTTCAGCCTTTTCACTTGTCGCCCTTTTAGAACTTTCATCACCCAACCAAATATTTCACCGCCCCAAAATTTTTGTTGTGACGTATTAATATAAAAATTTATAAAAATTCGATTAATAGCTAATTTTTTTCATAAAGAAATAAAAAGCGACAAAAATTTGCAAAAATTAATTTAACTAATGTGCTTCTTTAAACTGATGTTTGCTTGATAGAGCTTCAGAATCTGCTTTTATATTTGTCAGATTGAGATTGAGTCGAATATCTCCACGATCACATATATTTAACGTGTTTATCTCCATAGTTAGAATATGCTTTAATTGGCTAAATCCTTTTTCGACCAAATAGGAAGAAGGAAAACAATAACATCGGAGTTTTTTCATTTCAAAGACTAGAACTAGGAAATTTGCTAATAATAATTCTGTAGTATCAGTTTCTAATTTTCTCAAAAATAAAAGCTCTTCTTGGATAACCGATGCTTTAAAATGTCTATTGTAACCTTTAAGTAATTAATTGTACTGACATAACACATAAAACTGATTGATTATCTGGAACTAGCGATACAGCAATTTGAAATGAAAATTTAATTACTCTCAACTTACCACACAATACGCCCTAAATTCTTTATCAGTTCTTTTACGAACTGTATCATTACTGAGATACTGAGAGACAGGGTTTTTATAATCTACTAAAATTCGTCTTTGAAGGGCAAGACGTGGATATTTCAAAAATTAAAAAATCCAGACTATAAAAGAAAACTGAAAATTTCATTCTTATTGATGGAAAGCTATATCTGCTTAACAAGCACAAAAGAAAGGAATGTCATTGCTCCAAAATTCATGAAACAAACCATTGTCGGCATAATGCTCTGAATGCACTTTGCTGAAGGAGATTTTTTGTAATCAAGCGAAACATAATTCTTCAAATCGTATGTGAGTGCAATATATGCAAGTTTGCTACCCCACTGAAACAGTGTGACGTTTCAAGCCATTTACATAATGTAAGGTTTAAGTCGATTTAATTGATCATAAAAGGTTTAAAGTTTATTAGTTATTCTCTTATCAAAATGATCATTTTTCTTGGTTAATGTCTGTAGTAGACATATATTCAAAATATGCATGTTAAAGATAGTAAGGGAATAGTTAGAAGGGTTCACTCTAAACGCCTTAAAAAGATACTTGAAAATAATTAGTTAATGTTTTCTTTGAAAAAAGTAAAGATCATTCCCTGGCCTTACTTACTATTAGCTAAAAATAAATTCTTTATTTGAAAATAAAGTGTGTTTCCTATCTGTGCGGAGCTATAAAATACTATGACTCTGCGGAAAAGGCTATATTGATTTTCCTTTGAAAAATATTTGATTATCTTATTTTTAACAAGGATTGGCATTGATGACAGCTTTCATGGTTTCAGTCTCGACTCGGTTTCATTTTCGGTTTGCGACAATCTCTGAAAGATCTTTCTCTAGCATATTTTTTAACAAAATTTTAAAAGAAGAAATAATAATATTTTCAGCAAGTGTATGGGGATAACCATGTTTGGCAATTAATTCTGCTATTTGATAGGAAGAGACCAATCCCTATATAAATTACATGAAAAATAAAAACTTTGAGATTAAAGTGTTTCCTTAATAAAATTATTCTTCAAATTTGCTTCATTATTGTAATTTTTCCTCAGTTTAACAAAATAGTCAATTGATTCTCCCATCTTATTAGAATGTTTTGTTCGAATTTGATTACGTAACAAAAAAAGTTTCATTGCTTCGTTTGAGAATATTACTCGTCATATTAGACAAAATGGTTTGCTGGAGTCTTCATTAAAAAAATACAAATCCAAATTTAAGAAAGTCTTGATTTTATCGTTGAATTTTACGGTTAAAATTTATGTATAACGTCTAAAGTTTTTGTCACGTGTATACAAATAGATTTGACGTTTAAAAATATCGGGTAATATTTCCCACGTTAAGAACTACCGATATAAATGATGGAATTCCCTCATCCCGGCTTCAAAATGGATTACAAAGAGAACTGGCAAACGAAAGTCCTCTCACAGTACCAATCCTGGTGGTAAATTTATCAGAATGGTCTATCTCCACTTTCACTACAAGGCTCATATCAGCTAGAAAAAAACGCACAATCCTCAAAGAGTCCCCATCAATAATATCCTCGAGAACCCGCAACATTTTATCCCTACAGATAGACTCAAACGCTTTTGATATGTCAACTCCCATTTCCTATACTTCTGACATATGACGTAAGCCACCGATGACTCCATACTATATCAGCGGATGAACTTCTCGGTATGAATCCGCTTTGACTTGGCGAAGAGTATTGATCAACTAATTTTAATATGCGATTCAATGTTATAATTGACCGAGTTTTTTTACAGCGTCTTTAAAAGGGCGATTGGCTTGAGATTTTCAATTGGACCTGCAGGTTTGCCGGGTTTTTGCAAAGTGAGTAGAATTACCATTGCAAGTTTAATTGGACAATGAGTCCTGAATATCTCATTGAATATAAAGGTTATCCCTTTTGCAAGCTTGGTCGGTGCGTATTTCAACAGCTCTCAGCAAATATTATCATGGTTATTCAGTCAAAGCATTGCTCTACGAATCTCGGGATTTGTGAACATATTGTTCAGTAAACAAAGTTATCCTTCGAATTGTGAGAGCGGTAAAGTGTCCTCCCGATTGAACTAATCGCAAAAGTGTCGGGCTATAAGTTCAGCCGAGCGATTAGCGTTCAATACAAAATTACCAAACTCATCTTGAATTTTTAGATTGGTTTTAGCCGACCCACGTTTGAGTAAGCGCATAGATATAAACATTTTCCATCTGAATGTAACCTCTCCATTTCTATTATGCGTCCAAGAAGTCCGACAAGGATTTGCATCTGAATGTTGCTTTTGATTTCGTGTTGGATTTTGTTCCTCAGCTTATTTAATTCGGATTTCTGTTTAGGATCATAAGTTTTCACTTGAAATCTTAACTCTCGACGACGTATAAACAATTCATTGATTGCCGAGTTGTATGCTCCTTTATACCTTTTTCAGTGAAGTATTGTGAATCAAAATCGATCCATCGTTAATTTTTTAAAAATATAAAATCCACTTAATATCTCTGGACCAAACAAAAAAATGCCATCTTCCAGCGCATTAATTGTAGAAACTAGTTTTTTAGTTGATTGGAATTTTGCAACTTCATCATATAATGCGTCATCATTTTCTATACCAGAGATTTCGCCTGATATAACTTCATTGACAATTTCTTCGATTTGTTCTACATTTATTTGATTACATTTTTTGAACATCATCTGTAAGTTGCTCATTAGTTTTATTCCGAAAAGTCTTGATCGTTTCTATAGTACCATTCATCCAAGCATCTTCAATTGCTAACAAAACATTTCTCATATTTATATTTGATAGACCTTAAAAGATTATTTCATCTACTGTGAATAGCATTTAATATTAATTCTTCGCCTTCAAAAAAGCGTATAAATTTAACCAATTCATGTGAGTAAAATGTTTTTAATGAGCGAACTATTCCCAGATCAGGCGGCTAAAGCAACGGAGTAGTATTTTTAAACAGATATAAAAATTTATATTAGAAATCATCTGCCTTATGGAATCCTGCATTATCTAAAATATTTCTTTTATTATCTTTCATTTATTCATTTATTACATACAACCATGCATTAAAAATATGACTTTTCATCCAAGCATTTTTAAAGACATATATAATACATTATGCTGTTCAATATTAAATTTTTTCAAGCAACGAGGAGATTGTATTTTCAATTAGCAAAAGTTTCATTTTCTCACCAATTGGATATGTACATAGAAAAACGCTAATTCTTTCTTTATTTTTTGACATCAACACAAGTATAAGTTAATTCTATGGTAGATTGTAGTAATAGTCCTGAAACTACTAAATTATAATTTCTTAATCTATATAAATTTAGGAATATTTAATTATTACTTTTGAAATAAAGTAAAAACAACCTTTTCGAAAAATGAATGTTTATCACTATTACCGGGTTCTCTGAAGATCTCAGTCCCTTTACATCCATAAAAATTATATATATCTCACTTGATTCTAGAAACAGTCCATTTGCTTGTCTTGAATTTTTTTAATATGTCCCTTTCAGATATATTTTTATTTTTTAAAGGCTTCGCAATCTCTAATTTGTCTTTGACAGAAATTCTTTTCAGCATATCAACAGAAACACGTTATTATTATTTATTATAAAATAACATTCAAAAATTAAAACTAAAAAATATATATAATCTAAAATGCCCCATAACTAAGTTTATCTTTCAAAAGAGAAACAAAAACTCCTAGTAAAAATTCAAACCCGAGGGTGCCCATGTCCGGGGTCGCCCTATAAGAGGGTGCACTGTACCGGCTAATACTATTACTGTCCGAATCCCGTCATTATGGCATGGGCTTTGCTATACACATCTCACTTGTGGATCAGTTACTTAATGTATGGAGGATAACAGATCGAATTTGCTATATCAACGTAATACAAAATCGTTATGACTTTCATAAACGTGTATGCACCCCACACGGGAAGATTATCGACTTGTATGGCTGAACTTGATGATTTTTATATGAGTTTTTAGAAGAATACTCCTAACTCTGCTCGTCAGAAATAATTTTGTTGCTTAGGACTGGAATTTAAAACCAGGAATTGAACGCAGGGGTGAATGCTATATTGGTAATCACGGAAAGGGGCATCGAAAAGAATAACATAATATTAAATGAATAAGTTAAATAAAAAGGGACTGTTGATCGTATACCTGATTCTGGAAGATCCAAAAGCTCTCTAACTCAGATATTTGTAAACTTGTCAACATTGTGAAAGAAAATCCAAAAAAAACACTGGCCAACCTGAAAGAAGAAGTCTTTGATTTTACAGGAAAAGTTGTCTGCAAAAAACAATAAGCAATTATCTACATGAAAATCATTACAAAGCATGTGTGTGTAAAAGAAAACCTTTTTTATCAAAAAAAATAGTGAAAAACAATACGAGCTTTCAATAATCTTTTCTGCAATAAGCAATGAAACGTGGAGAACTGTTATATAGAGTGACGAGGCTTCCTTTGAAATTTTTTCATCTAAAAAAAGAACATTTTGCTTTAGAAAAAAAATAAAGCCTTAAATTATGCCCATTTAACGCCAACTTTGAAGTTTGGTGGTGGAAGAATTATGGTATGGGGTTGTATCTCCTATCAAGGAAAGGGGAATTTGGTTATAGTAAATGAAAAATAAATTCTGCTGTATATATCAACATTTTAATAAATAATTTGTGGAAATCGGCAGATAAAATGGGCTAAATCGTTTTATTTTCCAACAAGATTTCGCCCCCTGTCATAATTCACGGAGAACAAAACAATTTTTGGATGAGAAAAAAATTGAATTATTAAATTGGGCACCGCAATCACCAGATTTGAACCCAATTGAACATGTGTGGAGCTACATAAAGGAAGAATTGAGTAAAAAAATGCTGCATAGTAAAAAGGATTTATGCAAAAATATTATAAAAATTTGGGACGAAATACCAATGGAATTAGTGAGAAAATTAACTGAAAACATGGCAAGAAGAAGCATTGAGCTTTATAAGGCACATGGAGGACACATTAATAATTAATCATTTGACTTTTTGTCTAATCCGGTTTTTTTTTACACAGAAAAAATTTAATATAGTCAGTTTAGCTGTACAAAAAGATTATTGAAAAATTATAAAAAGAAAAGTTACGAAGATTATCATTATAAATTAAATAAAAGTCTAAAATTAAAAACAGAATATCAAAAAAATTAAGCATTCGAAAATCCGGTTTTTTATTACATGGGGTGTAGAAGTTTCGTGGAAAAACATTAGAAATTCTAGTTAATCCCCATTTTATTTAACAAAATCATTAAATTAGCATTTAAAATTTATAATAAATGTCTATTAAACCAATTTATTTATAATTTTATTATATATCAATAAATCGTGCGCAATAATAATTAAATTTAAATTCTAAATTTTTTGATTTTTTTCAAATGCATCATGGAATTTTTTGTATGCCTAAACAAACAACTAAGTAATCTAAATGGAATCTATATTTTGGATAGACGAATATTTTTAATTATTGTACTAAAAGAAAGTACTTTTTTATTTTTCTATTTTTGTCTAAGTTTCTCTGATATGAATATTTCACTTTAGTTAATAGCAATTGAATTACAGTTCTACTCAAAAATAATTAGCTTTCAGTAATTTTATTTAACAAGTGTTTAAAATTAATTCAATACTGTTTCATTATTTTTAATCAATCCAAAAGCAGCAGTTGCAAAACACTTTTAGTGATCATTTTAAATGTAATAGTTTTTTTCGAAGATAGATAAAATTATCGAGATGAATTTATGTAAAGCTTTGACTAACGATAAAGCGTTGAAAATCTATTTTAGTTAAACAAAATTTAATTGGCAACAAAAACGTGAAAATATATTTTTCTGTATAAAATTAAATTTACTAAGCAGTTTTTAAAAGATTTGTAATAACGAATAACTCCAAATAGTACTCAGGGTCTAGCAAAGTTCCTGCTGCTAGAGAGGGATAGGCGTTAATCAAAGCGCCCGTACGTGGAGATGCTCTGACAAAAGGCAAGCAAGCCGAAGTTGGTCTCCGTGAGACACTAAGTCCCGAAAAGACTGAGAGCTGCTGGCTTCCGCCCACTGCGCATTGAAAAAATTGAAAAATATATACTGGTTAATTTTTTTTTTGAGTTTTTATCTTTCATTGTCAAAAAGTAAAGATGGGGAATAAGTTATACACGAATTAAAAAGAGCCTGGAGGTCAGCTCAGAGTCGCCGCACTGCGTATCGAGTGGCAGTTTCCGCGGAGCACCGCGACCGAGATTCGCTGGAAGAGCCAGCTCGTCTCCCTCCGGTCGTTGGTCTTCCTGGCAATTCTCCTGGCAATGTCGGCATGAAGGCGAGTCGCAGACCTGCCGACAATTCCAGATGTTTCGAAGGCGAGGGGGACAAACTCGCAAGAGTCCGAAATATTTCCATACTTCGACCTCTTAGCCTCCTCAGCCTGAGCACTGGCAGAACCCGGGTTAGTGATGGACTTGAGTAACACCGACGCGGAGAACGAGTCAACACAAGTTGCATCCCAAATCAGGGACTTGCCTTCCCTGAAAGGGAAGGTAGTCATCCCGTCAGAACGCTTTCCATCACTCCGACAGACACCGACTGGCTCTAGAGTGGAGGGGAAACCAGCCGACTCTAGTGCCTTTTTCACGACGTCATTGAGGTGAGTGTGGCGAGGAATTCTGCCAGCACTCTTCGAATTCTACTGGTTAATTAGATAGCGACCAGCAGCAAAGATAGATAAAGCGTATCTCTGACCAACGCCAAGCCAAGCTGATTCGCGCTTATCTATTTTTTTGCTGATATTAACGACCCGATTTACGAGAAGTCCGCTTTGAAAAGCCAGTGGGTTTGTCACCCACTTTAAAGGTCTCAAAAACGACTGCCTCAAAGCAGAAATT
Organism: Octopus sinensis; assembly: GCF_006345805.1. Classification (NCBI taxonomy): domain Eukaryota; kingdom Metazoa; phylum Mollusca; class Cephalopoda; order Octopoda; family Octopodidae; genus Octopus; species Octopus sinensis. The sequence continues at coordinate 239,343 of NW_021832127.1, forward strand.
ATTTTCAACCGATACTGTTGTTTTTGATAAAATAAAGGAGGAGATAAAAATGGGCGATCAACTGACTTATTCAGCGACTCCCAAAAAATTAAAATTAGAAACCAAGTTTGTTAATTTATTATTATCCTGAATCACTTTAGATCAGAGTTGCAAACTTTGGCTGGCGAAATTCTTTGCTGAACAGAACTGGCATGCCGGATATAGGAGTTCACGTAGTCACCAGGATTTGAGCATTAACTTCATTCTTAGTTGCCAGACGTAATGGTGTGGGTTCTGTTGTATCGAAGTGTGTTTATTTGCAGGTAGATTATCAATTTTATTAATTTTAATTGAAACAAATTCGTCCGACTAAACCAGTAATAACATCTATTAATGCCTCTTTCATAAGAAAACAATAAATTCTAGATCTTATCGATTTTCGACACGAAATGGAAATTATTCCTGAGTAATTTGGTAATCAAATTAATAAAATTATTGTTTTATTAAATTATTTTTTAAAATTTACTATGGTAAAATGTGCTTGTACTTAATCAGCCAATACGATTCGCGGAATCGTAGATGACATGTCTTCTTTTATCGGGGGAAATATATTTTTCATACTGATAATGGCAAGGAGTTTAAAAATTCTGACCACGTTACCGGACGACCTCGAACTACGTGAATACATTGGCAAGTTGAACAGTATCTTTGTTTGAGCTCAATAAAATTAACCAATCTTTATAATGATGGGCCTTATCCACGAATCCATCAAATAAAAATTTTAGAAACTATAAAACACGCATTAAAAAATACCGAGAGACTACAATAAAATCGTTCAATCAATTCACAACGTTAAAATGAACGTAGTACCTTTGATTTAACTTGCTTTTGGTTTAGTTCTAAATATATAGAAAGTCTTTGATATATTGCGAAGCGACACACACTGGCGACCAGGATAACTTTTAAACTAATTTTTAAGAATATCTTGAGGTGTTTGTCATGTCCGTTTTTACTGATAAAAAGAAATCGAATCCCATGGGCCTTTTTGCAGAATCAAATATTAAAAACACTATTGTGGATGCAGGAATGTTGTCTCTAAGGTTGGATAACGTCACAAGAAATAGTATTAACACTGATCCTACAGTTGGTAATCTTGCTGCCCCAACCAACCTTTACTCCTTCAATTGTGTCTCCGAGTCACAGATTGTTTATGCCACAAAGCAAAGATTGGGGAGAATACTTAGAGGTGGCTGGAATCTCATCCTTGAAAAGTTTAACACAAAATTCGCTAAAAGTACGACCCTTAGCGGACTGGAAATATGATCAAAAGCCCGATACGGAAGCAAGTAAAAATTTCCAATTTCAAAAAGTGCTTTGAAGACTGCCTCAAAGCAGAAATTATTTTCAACCGATACTGTTGTTTTTGATAAAATAAAGGAGGAGATAAAAATGGGCGATCAACTGACTTATTCAGCGACTCCCAAAAAATTAAAATTAGAAACCAAGTTTGTTAATTTATTATTATCCTGAATCACTTTAGATCAGAGTTGCAAACTTTGGCTGGCGAAATTCTTTGCTGAACAGAACTGGCATGCCGGATATAGGAGTTCACGTAGTATTATATGTCAATTATATGTCACCGTCCAGATAGGTCGGGGCGCCAGATCGGTTATGTATAAAATTTTTAATAAAACTACCTTTCGGAAGTTATTTTCTTTTTCTGTTCATTCTTTTGTTGATTTTAATATTATTTTTGCCAAAATATTGAAGTTACTGAGTTCATAAAAAACAACATCCAGTCATTTCCGGATAATTACCGTATTGATTTTGCATTTTATTTAAAAACGCTTTAACCAAGGTTAGCCAAACAATTCTCAACAATAAAGTTTATTAAAAATCCATTTTTAATTTTAAAAATGTTGTAAATTTCTATTTTTATCATTAAAACTCTAAAATACAATCCGGCCTACGGCCGGATGATTCAATGTGAATATTTTTCCCTATGCGGCCTTCGGCCGCGTCGAATTTGTAACAATGGCACAATTATTTCACAATTAAGTAAATATGACACGAGAAAAAACACAGAACGAACCCCATGAATATTTGCAGGTAAAGTTTATTTACTCTGCTAATATGTATCCTTTGATCTTTTTCATCCTCTTCATTAATTATCGTTACGAGTTCTCGATCCCTATTTTTCACAATATATTTTTGTGCAGATATCTCGTCGTATAATGGGTATTTTCTATAACCCGGGTTTGCATCCCCATCATAGCGTATTAAAATTTCATCGCCACTTTCAACTTCGTCATTGCTATTTTCTTCACGCATGTTTTATAGCATCCAAAATTTCCATTTGATGCACTCGTGGAGCCTAATTTAAATAAACAAATATACTACTTCAATGAATTTTAACTTAAGTTCAGTGTCTTCGATACAAAAAAACGCAACTTTGAGCCATTTTTAGAAATGTAGGTGTTGTTCTCCTTGAAACTAAATTTTTTGGCATATCTCCGTATTCTTGCCCTTTCTTCCGAACTCAAGGAATCATAAAGGTGGCCTGATTCCA